>NC_092860.1:137581919-137735834 GCF_032062135.1 Pyxicephalus adspersus
GAGAGCTTTAACTAATCAGTCCAAATGTCCCCACATAGTTAAAAGCATATGTTCTACCTCTACTTGTACAATTTGAATTCTTTGCCTACATAATGCCTTGCCTTCCCTTGGTGATGCATCTTCTTAAATGATTCCAAATGACAGCAGACCCAGCACCTGCAGAGCCGTGGTCAGTGCTGTAACTCTTGTGATACATTTTAGAATCTGATGACATAGCACTGTGACGGCTGTGCAGCATAGCAGTTGCAGGATTCTCATAGCAGCTCCCAAATAGGGATGAGCAAGCAAATTTATTAAATTTGGTCTCCCTGCGAATTGGGCCGTTCTCACTTACCAAACATGTAGACGAGAACGGCTTTTGTAAATTCGGCCTGCGAGACCGAATTTTTGGGACCTGCAAGACCAGTCAGGGGAGCAGAGCTGTCAGTCCTTAAGTAGTTGTATGTGTTCTTGGATAGAGTTTCTCTATCCAAGAACACAGGAGTCTTGTGTTCCTGGATAAAGAAACTCTGTCCAAGAACACTTACTACAGGGCGGCAACAGCAATCAGGGGAGCGGAACTGTGAGCTCCGCTCCTCTGATTGCTTTTGCACCCCTGTAGTATGGGTTCCTGGATAGAGTTTCTACATCCAGAAACCCAGTGTGAGTCTCGCTGGCTGCTCATGAATAAATGCAGCGTGGGAAAAATCCTCTGATTTTTCCCACAGCCGTGTTCATTCATAAACGCAAGCCGCATCACTCACTCTGAGAGGAGGATTACTGCAGCTGCATTTATGAATGGAGCCATGAGAATCCTCCTCTCAGTGAGAGATCCCTGAGGCTTGCTCTCATTCTGACCTGTAGTGCCCGGGGATCGTTCAGTGACAGGACGATTCCCACGGCTGTATTTATGAATGCAGCCTACCAAAGCCTACACCAAAGGGAACTTCGATGGTGCATTGGTAATACAACTTCACATACCTATCACAAGCTAGAAAGCAGTAAATGTGGACAATTGGCTAGTCTTTTTAAGAAAAGTTGCTGCCCAAAGATTTTATCACATTTGCAAATGGCATCCCCATGTTAGTAAGCAAAAAGTTTAGGTTTCAGCATATTCTAGGCCACGTGGAGCCATTCCTGGTAAGTAGATGATGATAGGGAGATCCAATTTGGGTATTTGTTTTTTTGCTTTCCAACTTTGATGATCTTTGGGGCCATAGAGGTGGCTTAGAATGCTTTTGATAGGGACCAGTGACCACCATAGGGAACAGTGTCCATAATCTGAAGATAGCAGGTCACATTAAGCGTATCTAGAGTGCAGTCCCTATATCTATAAATTAGCTCTGGTGTGCAAATTGTAGATATTGATAGAACCAAGATTTGTGTAGATAAATCCACTTCTTTGTAGAGATGCCTGGCCCTTGAATAGGCAACGTTAGCATGAAATCCAGGCTTAATGTACTTTATAATTAGTCAAAGCTGAGCTCTAATTTACAGAATGAAAAATACCTAAAAAAATGTGAAATTAATCACTTTTATGTTCTGCAACACAGAATCTCACGACTTTAAATTCTGTTTATGCAGTTACTTGCCTTGGGCTGCTCAGTAAAAAATAAATAAATATAATCTGTAATGCAAATAATAATTCTGCTCATCTAACGGGCCACTTACCCACCATGGCATCTTATTATGGTAAAAATGAGCCGATTAGAGAAGTACTGTGATTAAAAAGCATGTGCAGAAAGTCACCTTGTGTTTTTCATTGCTTATAATAGGAAAATGTAAATGCTGATAATTCTAATTTCATGCCAAACTATTACACAGGTCACTGACAATGTAAGAATGTGAGTATGTATTTGAGCAACTATACACAGAGGGATTTTTGCAGGTAAAAAAATCTGTATTTAAAGCATAGCTAATCCAAAGTACAATATTGTAATCTATTGCAGTTTTCAAGTCGTTCGATGTGTTGACAGTGTTACAGCCCTTGCTCCAAAGTAAAGTTATTTGTGTAAGAAAACTTATATAACTCATATAGCTGCCTATTGTTTACTATCACTGTACCTGTGGCCCAGAAGCTTTGTTAATTTGCAAATAGAAACTTATCTTCTATTTGTACATCAAAGTACAGTGAGGGGAACTAAGTGAGATGTATTTCCTTTCGGCACAGACTATTGGCTTATAATGGTTACATAGATAGTCTGGTTGTAAAAAGAAGCCAGTCCATTAAGTTCTTCCTATAACCAATGGTGTGGCAAATGTGTTGGGGCACGGGGGTGACTGTAATTCCATTTTAAGCCCTGCTGCTTTTGCATTCCAGTTTTCCTAATTATTATAAGAGGTCTGTGTGTAAATATGTTGGGGACTTGAATTATAAAATTACTATAAATAGCATTTTTTTGCATGGTTAATAAACATTATTTTGTATACCTTTATAACTTTTAACATTACTCTTCAGCAATACAAACTAAATAAGTGATTTAGTCACTAACAATCACCTTTTGCAGAAGTTCCCTAACAGACCTGTACCAACCACAGTACTTAAAGGACTCGGCGGGTACACATTTTACACTACACTTGCTGATGATGACTTAATGCTAAATGCTGAGGTCTCAACACGTTACAAAGTTTTTAATATTGTTGTGACTGGTTAACCAACACAGGGACTAATTAGCTAGTTTTTATTTTGACATTGTTAAAAACCCTCACTTAGCTCTGACAACATACTTCTAACCCTATAGACAACATGCATTTTACAAATATAAACAGGATTTCTTGAATAAAAGAAATAAAACTTCCTCTTGAAGCCTTTATTACAAACTCCACTATTGACTGTCAACCAATTTACACCATAATTTTCTACCTTCATATATTCCTGTTACTTTTAATGGCCCTTCCAAAATCACCTATACAGGTAGTCCCCGAGTTAAGGACATCCGACATACAGACAACTCCTAGATATGAAGAGGTCTTCCCTGCTCCCTGCCTTGTGTGCAGGATGGAGGCTTGATAAACCTGGAACTCCAGCCTTGATAGATAGATTGCTAGACGTATTTCTAAATGAACAGAATATACCTCTCTACAGGTAGTCCTCAAGTTAGGGACATTCGACATATGGATGCCTTCTAGATATGAATGGGCTTCCCTGCTTGTTTTGTGCAGGATGGAGGCTTGAAGGAGGAGGGGGCGGTTTGCATGACTTGCAAAAGAAATCTTTTACTAAACACAGCTGAGATTGTGGGTGATCTTAGGGGCTGAGCTCTTTCTGCAGCCTCTCCTAACTCTTTAATGCCCAAGATAAACTCTGCTGCTGTATCTTTTTGCATATCAAAACACAGCTTGCTCCACAAGTTATTGAATGTCTAGGCTGCATAAAGTTGTTTTTTTTGTTTATTTTTTTTTAGCTTTGTTTGTGATTAACTCACAGTGAAGATTTCATACAGTAACTGACTCCATGCTGCCTAATAATATGTTGAGACAAACATCTGTCCTAATTGCATTTATTAAAATAATGTACCTGTTCCGACTTACATACAAATTCAACTTAAGAACAAACCTACAGTCCCTATCTCGTACGTAACCCGGAGACTACCTGTAATGGATATATTAAATGAATGACATGTCTGTGCCACAATTGCTGTATAATGTTTGGGATATTCATTCTAATACAGGTGGTGTGTGCTTTTACTAAACAGCTAATAAATTGTTCACAAAAAACAGCAACCAAAAATATTTTCTTTTAATGAAGAATAACGAGCAGTAGCTAGGAATTCTTCCATCCCATTCTGAATATTACCAGATAAAGGTTCTGTTTTGTTCTTAGTAATGTAGTTAATCAGTTAGCTCTGCTGTGCATCCCGCTGGTGTGTGAAATGAAATTTTTAGGCCAAAGATGGGTCCTGTGAAGTAGGAGAAAATTTTTTATAAATTGCCTTGCATTCAGCTGTTAATACTAATCTTTCCCCTCCTATTTGTTTGGCTGTGGAGTGAACCTGAATCTAATTTACGGTAGAATTGGAACAATGGTATATGATACAAGAATTCTAAATGCCAAGCCATTGCAGAGTTCAGACAATCGTTGGGGATTGAAATGCATTTGGAACGCAAAACTTCTAGCCTTTCCGGAGCTGCATTCACAGTCAGACATTAACAAGGAGCAATTTTATGCAGCAAGAAAAATAACTCGCACCATAGGATCAGAATCATGCAGCATACATAATTTAATGTTCGAGATAATGCTCAAATTAAAAGTGAAATTCAATCTTCATAAAGTGTAAAACTCAATGAGGGTTGTCAAAGAATTTAAAAATACATACACACATAAAATGCATAGAATTTCTGCGGCTACTTTATACTTTCAGTCTTTTAAACTTTTAAGGTATTTACTTTGGGTACTGTTACCTTATTAGATGAATTAGTTATGTCACACAGTAATTGCAGCTTTCCACTCAGCGATAATGTAATAAAGGTTTGCACATATGCCAAGTTATAAATAAAGATTGATGACAGAAAACCCAGCTTAACTTGGCAGTAGAAACTTTTATACTGACAATTAAACATTCGGAGAAGTAACAAGTCAGAATCAGAAGGTGAAAATGTTGGGATCAGACATGGAAAGAATGTAATGGAATTTGTTTTCCAACAACTAAAAAAGGGAATGGGGGAATGAATTCCAAACACCAACATAATCCTATATTGTCAACCAATATTGGGATCTTTCAGAATCTGTAGCTGCAAGGGGCCAACACACCCGAAAAGTATACTTGGTAGATGCCGGAAAGTAAACCGTCCTGGTAATGTCTGATATGTATTAGGGAATTATTGGGGAGAGATCATAACTCCAGTTTCTACACCTGTTGGAGCTCATTTTCCATTTTGGAGAGCTCAGTTTCACTGTTGGATTTTAAATTTATTTTATACAATGTTAGTAAAGACTTGTACCATGTTAGCTGTTTATTAATGCATAAAGTTTGCCATTCAAGCCTAATCTATCCAGGAAACTTGCACATTTATTACTCAAATTAGCCAATGAAAGAGATTACCTGACCTACAAACGTCTGAATTTTATACAGTGGAAAATGCAACAGGAGCAGCTGGAATTTGCAATGGTTTGTGGAACACCAAAAAGTCCATGGTGGACAGGAACTTGTTTTTTTTCATATTATCCAATTGCTATACCTTGAACAGGATCCATTGTGGTGGAGGGAGGATCAGTATTTATAGCCGGTCATGTTTTGCTGCATGCTTCTGCTGACAGTGTATTGACAGGAGGACAAAGCAAAATGCCATGTGGAAAATGGCTAATATACTAAAGAAGTTAGGAAATTTTTGTCAATACATTGGGCCTGATTTAATAAAGCTCTCCAAGACTGAGAAGATAGACTATCATGGGAGTGACCCAGCAAACCTGAAGTGGATTCTTAAAAATCACTTGCTATTTCTTGGCAAGTGTTTTCAGTCCGGAACCAGATCCATTCCAGATTTGCTGAGTCACCCAAGTTCTCCCATGAATGTCTATCTTCTCCAATCTTAGAGACTGTTGATAAATCAGGCCTATTGTGTGAATATTCTCTTTGGTTATCCAGTTATATGAAAAACATTTGTTCATCACTGGCTAGAAATGTGACCTGAAATTTGTGAAAAAGTTTATATTTATTGTCTGGTGTACTGCTATTGCTCATTGTCCAATCAGCAGATTGGGGTGTGCTCTTTGCTTTGCGGCTGCTAAAATGCAGGTAAATTTTATAGGTAAAAGTGTTTCCCTATTTTTTTGCCTGGATTTACAGGAATTTCCTGGATGTCTGAACTCTGGGAGAACACAGACTCCCCAAAAAAAATCTTCATAATAAATATATCTAGTAGTAGTTAGTCACATTCAACTATACTTGTTCTTGTAATATTAGGATATTTGGCAGCTTTCCAAATTACATGGCTAAAGGTGTAAATTGTTGTCAAAATTCTAAGGTTGAGCTGTTAAAACAAGATTATAGGTGGAATGCAGGTGGTGGGGAGATGGTTGTTCTAATTTGATGTAGCTTGCTTTATACACAAGTAAGGTGCCCGTTAAGTAAACTTAACTAAAGTTCAATTTTAAAGATTTAGGTTCAGGTAGGGCTTTTTTAGCAGAAAGGGACAAGCAATGATTCTTTGTGCAATAAGTATTCCTATCGCACACTGTGCAGCTCAGCATTGGCTTCCAGCATACCCAAAATCCTGACATTGCCTGTGGTTGCCGGCACTGGATGAACTCTCTCATAAACTTCATTCTGACCTGGCCAAGCAAGATGGCTGAAGATCAAAAGAAGAAAGAGAAGAAGGAGGAGGATGGAGGTGCCCTGCAATGGAATGGTCACAGGTGAGTATCACAGGGTTTAGTTCCACTTTAAGACTGATCGTTAGCAGCATCAACTGCCACATATCATACTGCTAAGTATCTGGCTACGATCCTATCACTCTTAGTTGGAAACATGATTGGATTAGAGTGTTTGTGCTGTGTCTGTAAAAATGATAATTGATGACATATTTTCCCACACTAGTAGATATGATGAAACACCTTAAAAATATACAAAACATCTTCAACATTACAAGCCTAGTTGAATGTAACTACTATTAGATATACAGTGACCTGGACAAATGAGACCTATAACAGACTTAATGCATATAGCAAACTTTTTATATAATCTCAGCCTAAGCAAAGTCATTTGACATTTTTATTTAGTGGGGAGGGAATAGTTTAGGCCTGGTTCTGCAATCCTCAAAGCTCATGTCCACCACTGATTGGATAATTTTACTCTGATCGACATGGGGCATATCAGACCTCTGCATATCATGCACTTTAAAATACATATTTGTGAGCTGTTTTACTGTGAAAGGTAGAAAAGGAAACGAATATGTATTGCAACTCTGGGGGACATTAATCGTCGACGTCTTAATGACTGCAGTGGCTAATTTGTCACATCTAATATTTTATATAGCAGTTTAGGATTGGAACAGGTTTATTATCTGTGCAAAAGCGGCATAACAAATTGGCTGCAATAAACATATCTGCGCCCGTATAATAAGGGTTTTCTTAAGAAAAGAGGTGTATACGATTGAGACAAAATAGGCAGACGCTTTTTTGCTGCACAGTCACGCAGAATTAAACCTGTCACTTTGCAGAGCAGACTCAACAATTTGTGCTGACATTTTAACATTTACATAATTAACATAAAAGTGTTGTGATAAATTCAACCTGGTACTTTTACTGAATGCCCTAAATTCTGCTATATCATAGAGCAGTGTTTCCCAACCAGGGTTCCTCCAGAGGTTGCCAGGGGTTCCTTAAGCAATGAGCAATTCATAACTCTCAGGTCATTTTAGCTGACACCAATGGTTTTTTTGGCTATCTGTAAGGGTGACATTCTTCCCAATGGCCAGCAATGTAAGAGGCATTCTTCTACCACCCCCACACTAATATACTGTGAGCTGTGGATATAGTAATTATAGAAGGGGTCCCCTAAAGACAGTAAAGTTATTTCAATGGATCCCCTGTGTTAAAAAGACCGAGAAACATTGACATAAAGTTTAGAAAATATTTTGGCCAAATGTTACTCTGCAAGAGTAACTTCTTCTATACTTAACATTAAACTGTTCTTATAATTACCCGCTTTGTATTTTATAGTTTGCCCCAAGTTCTTTTTTAACATAGTTTAGAAATCTAGCTGTCTGTAATATTTCTCTGCTAGAATGCGATTTCAAGTCAGCTCGTAATGCTAGCGTAGAGAAGAATATCTGGTAAGAATATAAAAGGAAATAGATTTGAGGCTATGAGAAACTTTTCAGTTCCTAAACAAAGTTGACAGATCATTCCAGGCAGATGATGAACAAGGGTAGAGATACTGCCAGCTCCCTAAAAGAGCCTTCTTTTCCAAATTCCTCCTCTCTATAAGAATGTCCCGCTTGGCAGCAAGAAGGCAAGGGTGGGGGCGAAGAAGATTTAGGAACTGATGGAGCAGCATGGTGAAGATTAAGCCGATTGTCATCACCTTTCCGTGCATTAATGTGTCATTCTTTACAGCCACAGATAGCAGCAGCTGTTTCATGACTGCTTTAGTGCTGTCAAACAAAATATCAATCCAAAACAAACACGAGCATAAAATACAAAGAAGTAAAAAAAAGTGCTGTCTCCAAGTATCACCTTACTAGGCTTAGCGGTAATTCTAAACCTTGTTTTATAATCTTCATAGGTAAGGATTATTCACCCCCTTTCCACCCACACTTTCTGCAAAGTGTTAATATGATCTTAAGTGGCCATAAATGCTGTGCAAGAATCAACAACTCAACGCCAGATTGGGTTTACCGCTGTTCCATCCATTGTGATGAGATTTCCATATATTTGCAAACTTTTCTAAGTTTCTTTTTTAACCTGGCTGATTGGTATTAAAATCTCTTCATGCCAGCTTTGCATAATCACAAATTCGTCATGAAGATTGCTGAGGTTATTAAAGCTGAAACTAATGCAAGATATAAAAGACACAAATTAATTCAGTTCTGTAATCATTATTACATAATTAGATGCATTCTGTAAATGAAGCAGTGTTAGTTCATGACTTTGGACCTTGCATCAGCCTATTGTAATCTTAGTACAGTAAGACTGGTGTGTGAGAGGAGGAAGCAGTAGAATGAGCCAATTAGTCCAGGAGCATATACAAAGCAGGTATATATAGATGGAGTGAACAGGGAGACTGACTACTAACATTATCATTGTTCTGCTTCTTATTTCACTCTCCATTTACTAACTTTACAAACTTAGACAACCTGGGCTTCGAGAAAGTGGGTTGAATAATACTGTATGTTAAACCAAGGAAATGTATGTATGGGAGTGTACCAGATTAAATGTATAAACATCATTATAAATGTTCATCTAAGTATGTACATATTGTTTTACCAATTTACATTTGTTGTTAACAATAAGTACATATTTAGATGAACGTTTATAATGATGTATTTTATTATTTATGTCTAGTATTGATCTCAACTGTCACCTGAGGAAGCCAAAAGGCGAAACGCGTTGGGAACCTTGAGACTTTTTTTGACCAGCAAAATAGTATTAGGATAACTTTGTACAACAATTAGTATATGTTGGCATAATAATTTTATTGTCACTTGTATTCACATTTTATTATGGTATTTTTTTTGGTTTAAAATAGTTGGTCTTTGTTAGATTTAGGACCACATATTAACTGTTCATAAAAATAAACACAATCATCACATTGCCTATAAAAGCCTTTAAATATACCATTATTTATCAGGCTAGGCAACATATCCTAATTCTCTTATACCAAAGTAGAAACCCCTCCAACAATCTAATTGGTACCCAAATCTGGGTTGTATTATATATATTAATATATATAGGCATTCTATATACACATAATGTATACCAGGCTTGGCTAAAAATCAGCTAAAGCACTGAAGTACTGTGAATTGATTTTTAACAGTTACTATTAAATGCCCCATTAAAAATCTACGGAACACTGTTTTTACATGGGATGTGTATGTTGTATGTATTTTGTTCGCTAGGATTGGGCCTATATCTGTACTGCACAGGACTATGACAGCCCTTAATCTCACTGAACACCATTGGGTTTAATTGGAATTTTGAGCCAGGCTATCTTGTCTATCAATACCTGACATCACAATTTTTTTTTGACTCAATGGGCACAGAATGGCCACAGACACAATGCAAAACTTTGCACTAAGTGTAACTGCAAAAGGGAACCACTTCATAATATTGCCCATCCTTTTGGATTGGGTCATCAAACACATTCATATAGATTAATGATCTGGAGGGCGTCCATATACATCTTGCTGTACAGTTTAAATCTGACACTGCTTGTTAGGTGTGAATGCTAGTTTTGAACACATTTGACAAGGTACAGGCAAACACGATGATCAAAAACAATCAAGTGCATGTTGGCTGACTCCATAGGTATGGCCATTAGAAAAACTGGATTTTCAAATGAAAAGTCTAGCAACTCATATATGTAATAGTGAGGTACCCACAAACGTTAGGCTTCCAGATGTACAGTGTCTATCATTTATATGTTGATTTAATGTTGTTTATTCAGCACCTCAGACTGGTACAGTCCATAGACGTTTCTCTGCCACTTTTTCTGGAAAGGTTGGTCTGCATAAAAGAGGAGAAAAGTAGCAATAAAGCATGTAAAAACAAAAACACAAAGCTTTAGGAATACAACATGCCTCCAGACCCCTAGAACTTTAAAAAACACATATACATAACTATAAAGAACTATAAAGCACCAATCCATGTTTATTGAACTGAGCTGGGGCTCCTAATCTAAATAACATATGGCCACAACTATATAGGGAACTTGCATATATTAACTTTCAACATGTTTCATTTGTCTTTTCACACAGGTTTTTGAAGAAGAGCATCATATTTTGTATTTGGACCATGGTGGTGTTATTGTGGCCATCAAGGATACATCTATTCCTCTAAAAATCCTCAAGTAAGTACTTATGGCTTTATAATTGCATGATTTGTACTGTTGCTCTTACATTGCAGTCATTAATTACAGGTAAAAAGTGCAACTGAGTTTCCAAATATCCCAGACAGTTATTCACATAGCTGAAAGTTTTTAGGGTTCCCAATGCCTCAAGTTTAGTAATTTTAATGGAAATACTCATGGTTGGAATGCTCCTGGGTTTAGACAGTACTGAAGTCATTTTATATATTTATTTGTAATTTCACAGAGGTCTATTTTGACCCTTACACCTATATAGTTTTTTGGGCATACCTTTCTAGAACCATAGAAATTAGTTGCCCCAAAGGAGTTGTAATATCCTCCTATAGAAAGTGTGTATGTTAGAATAAGTTACCATTACTCAAAAAATAGATCTCTGTGGTTAGGAACTGGCTCAAGGCTGACATTCTCATTTTTCCAATTCATTAGGGGAGGACACCATTTAAGTTTATTCACACCAAACTTTTCAGTCTATGTCTTTCCATCCCAGTCAAATTGGGATGGATTAAGGGCCATCATACAGTCTAGGTTACCTTCATTGCTACTCGCATATCTAAAAACCTAAACAATACTGTCATGTATTGACTGAAAAGGAAATATGGAACTGTGATTGGCCACTAGGACCCTGTCAGATATGTTAATTGTTAGTAGAGTTCTTTTTTAAAATTTTTTCTTTATAATTTACTGTAATGGAGATCTGTCAACTTCTACTTGGCTAAGGTCATCATCATTCTGTGATATTACCGTAACTCTTATCTTTGTGACTGAGCTAAATCATATGCATGGTCACATATTTCTGTTCTTTGATTAAGAAATTAGCTCATCAAACATGCCAGCTACATCAATGTATTCAAGGGCAGCTCTCAGTAAAGTTTTAAAAGTGACTACAGCAAACCAACAGAGTCCAAGCACAAAGAGAAAGCTTGTCATTGTATTTAATAAATAAATATATATATATATATATATTATTATATTTATTTTATATTTGTCCTTACAATGTCATAGAGTTTTTAAACTCATCTGGTCCATTTCACAAGCGTTAGATTCTTTTTTGTAAAATAGGATATATGGTTTGTGCTTAGAAATTATTTTACACAAAACATAAAATATTTTATAGTAATAGGTTTTCATTGTCCTTAATGAAAATCCAGTCTGCTCAAACTTGATAAATAACTTAGTCAATGGATCTGTGTTTGCCTTAAGTGGGTTTGCACTTCAATACAATTCTATGAGAATGCAAATCCTGCTTGAAACAAGCCCTAAGTACATTAAAAATGAAATAACCCCACAGCTGGATAGCAGACACCCTCCAATGCTTTTAGGGTGCATGGCACCCTGTCATATGCTTCAGTCCACTTACATCCAAAACAAATACTTTCTGAAAGTCAGGATTTGAATGTGATTAGACACCCTTACCTATGATGTTTGTTCCTATTAGTATAACACTCAGGCGACCAGCACTTTATTGTGGTCTTGGGGACAGGACTTGGAACATTTGGCCCTTACAGCACATCCAGGACCATACAAGTATATTATGATATCTGAATATGCTTTATATGAGACTAAGGGGTTAGTTTTGCCTTTTCTTAGTATGTGACAGGTATATGATGGATGGGTTGCAGGTATAACATATGTGTAAAACTGCACAAGCAGCTTCGGGATAAGGCAGTGACTGTGAATTCACATGGAGCCTTAATACATAGTAATGTAATCATAATAGACAATTGACGTTGTCATTTAAGAATCCTAATCAAGTGAAATCACTTAAAACTTATTACAGATATAAAACATTGCCTGAATATCAAACGTTTGCATGAATGGATCAGTTTCTCAGCATGCACATTTGTTTCATGTGAATATGCTTGGATCTGGTGCATTGCTTATGTTGAGAAAAAAATCATCAGTCAGCCAGTTGATTGACTTCCACATTCTTCACTGTTCTATGCTTTAAAATGATGGATGGGTGGTGTCTGTTCTCATCTGAAGGCACCCATAGACACAGGGGCTTTTATGAAGCTTGGAGCATGAGTTTTACAATAAATTAACAGTTCATGCTAAATTCGTTGCTCATGTTTATTAAACATTTTTCTCATTGGATTCTGTGTGTTGAGACTTGATTTTTTTTTTGCAGCTTGATGACCCTGGTATTCTGAAGGACATTAGCCCTCTCTCCTTTGAAACCATTAATCTCAAATTAATTTAGAAGGAAACTTTAATAAGGCCTATGAAATATAGTTCAGTAGAATAAATGTGAAAATTGCATACATTGCTTTTGTGGGATAAAGATAAAGATATCCAAAAAGATTATTGGTGTCACCTAAACTGACCCGAGAAGTTCAAATTGCTTATTGCTCAAGGAACTCCTAGAAACCTCTGGAGGGCTAGTTAATTAGTTCAATATGATAATAGCATAACATGCATTACAATATACTTTTGGCTCAATTTACAGAGCTTTAGCAGAAGGTTAAAGACTTACTTTATGTAACCTGTATTTTTCTGATTCCACTGGACAATCACTTGGTCACTTTTTCAAAAATAAGCATTTTTTTACAGTGTTAGCTTTGTGAATTGAGTCTTGTACAGCCAAACATCTGTAAAAATTTGACCTACACACCTTCACATTGGAACTTGTTTGATATTACATTTCAAAACCACAGGCATTAATATGAATTCCCCTCTATTTCCTTTGTGGCTATGACAGCCTCTGCTGTTCTAGGAAAAGTTCTCAAAAATGTTTGGATTGTGCATATGAGAATTAGTGTCTAATAGACGGGTAAAGGTCAAGTTGTATTGATGTCAGAGCTCTGTGAAGGCCGGTGAGTTCCTTTACACCAAAGTCATCAAACCATGGACCAAGTGAACCTGGCTTTGTGTACAGGGGAACAGTCACGTTGGGCCAGTAAAGTCCTCTCCCAAACTATTGTGACAAACCTGTACTATTGTCTAACATTTATTTATGTTTTAATAATTACCTTTGTTCCTTATCTTTCTAGATTCAGTGTAGATGAAGGCCAAACCTGGAGTGTGCACAACTTCACCAGCACATCCGTGTTCGTGGATGGACTTCTCAGTGAGCCCGGAGACGAGACATTGGTTATGACGTATGTCCCTGTCAACCTGATTTTAGATTAGGTTTTATAATATAGTTTTGGACTTCTTTATTCTTGGCTGGTGAATTGAAATTAAAACTGCAGGGAACTGGAATGAGGATATTTATGCACTATAACACAATAAAGGCAACCAGTCTAATTATTAAAAAGCATTAACTGGCCCCACAAGACCAATGATCAGAAAAGCCATTTTAGAAGCAACTCAAGCAACAGTTATGTTCATATTTGTTTCTTGCTCTTTTTTGTTTAGAGATGGGAGATAATAGACAGCAACCAATGTTTCATTGCACTTCTGCATATTTTTTGTTTGAATCAGTTTTGATTTGTGTATGTTGCTTTCCTCCATACTTACACATGAAAATTACTTTTTGAAGATAAATATGTGGTTGCCATTTTCAGAAAGAGCTATACAAACTGCCTATTGGAATTCCTTATTTGCATACTAGTTTAGGGATAGTGATTGAAAGAGTTTAGGCCAGGGGGTCTGCAAAGCTACCCGCCTCCTCGAAATAGGAAGTCAACAATGGCAGCCTCGCTTTGAACAATATCCTAATTGAACAAGCCTTTTAGGTCTTACCCAATTTAACAGCAGAGCCCAAAAAATAATGAAGTCATGTATATGCCATACTGTAGAGCTATTAAAACCCAAGTTTTCCAAATTCTGCATTTGACTATAAAACAGTGGGAGGAGATATGCGGTCAGACATATGGAGAATATCTACAGTGGTGGAAATTTCAGGTGACATTGCAAAGTTACTCAATGTCTTCCACATACGCTCTTACTTGTCTCTTTAGATGATAAAGTGTCTGTTTATAAAGGTTTTTTGTTAGCTCTCATATCAAGTATGAATGTCTTCAGAATGGGGCTTGACAGGGACACGGGTATGTAGTTAATAAATCCGTAAAGGTACTCGTTTACCCGGGTCATAGTATAGCTAGTATTAGTTAGTTACATTCTATTGGACTTGTACTTGTAAAGTTGAAGTCGCTTTGCAGCTTTCCAAACCATTATTCAGTTTAGAGAGCCAACAAAGCGTCTTGGAAAGCCATGAAATCTCTTCAACATTACGAGAACAGGTCCAGCTAAATGTGGCTACTACTAGCTATGTTAATAATGCTTGGGAGGAGAACATAAAAATCCCCTCCTGAGTTCAGATACACAATAAAGTTCAACTTTATACAAATCATTTTTGTTCTAGATACAGTTACTTTGTAAGGTTTCAAATGCTATGTCCTTTACTTTCTCAGCTGTTAGGCAAGATGTGGGAAGATTTCCCCCCAGACCTGTTCTGTCTGATACAACTTTCCATTGTAAAAAGTTGGTAAAAGAATCCAACTTGGAAGATTGAGCCTCATTTCTTACACTTAGATTTTTTACTTTTTGTTCCAATGACATTGGTTAAATCGAACAAGTGATCTTTCTAGCGGTAACATAGACAGCAAGTCTTTCTTGTTAACCATCCCCGATCAAAAAAAAAAATGTACCAAAAGCGGTACACTGTTTTTCATGAATTTTTTTTTAAATTGTAGACCTGTAACTTACAGAAATATGTCCGAACAAGGGTCTAGTAGATATCATGAATATAAAAAAAGTTTGAAACACACAATCATGTAAAAAAATAAAATTTACTTTTAATAAAATTAAATAAAAAACACAAAAATCAGCCAAAACAAGAATACATAAATAAATCAAAAATACTGAAAATGCAATAATTCGGTATACTGGGACCCAACGCGTAGGCGAACGCCGGGTCTTCTAATTCTTTCCGAACTTCTGTACTTCCATGCAAAAAGTGTTACATTTTTTGCATGGAAATGTATTTTAGATTGTGGGTTATAATTCACCGAATTACTCAAGAATTACTTATAATTCACTGAATTACCACATAACTCACCGAAATATGTCCAAAATTTTATAAATGTAATAATAACATTTTTTTTTTATAAAACATAAAAAAAAAAAATCTTTAAAAAAAATAGTGTATAATGTAATGTAATTGTACACTCAATACAGCTTTTTTGTATTGAGCTCAATACAAAGTTATTTGAATTTCCCGCCCCGCCTCCCGCACCGACGCATGCAGCGACGTCACCAGGAAACCCCAGAGATTGTCACTGCATTTGCCGGGAGAAGAAGGAAGAGAAAAGACCTCTCCGGAGGAGCTGTGGGGACCGGGTAAGTATTTTCTTTCAGTTGTAATCCTATTGTCATACAATGTATGACAATCGGATTGCAATATAACGTTTGTTTATATTTTTAAGCACCTGAGAAAAGTTCAGGTTTAACACTTTTTGCAAGTGTTTTTCCCCCGAACTAAGTCGGGTATAACGCCCAGGTGGTTAAGAAAGCTATAAGTCAATGCCATGAATACCAGATATCAATTACCTGTGTATATCATTATCTACTACAACACTGCTGCCATATAAACATGGGCCAGCTTTCAGCAAAAAAAAAATATATATATATAACACATACGTCTACAGGTGTGAAGCCATCTCTCCCTCCCCAAAATAGGTGGGTCCTGTGCTCCCTTCTTTCTGGTGTGGACGAGACAGCAGGCGGAGACATCTTCTATCATCTTCTTCCAGGTTCTTGATCTTGATTCACTTGATCTTGCACTGTGTATGCACAAGATTGGGTGACACCTTTTCCTGAAAAAATAAGAAAAATGGAAGATTGCACTGCACATTTGTAAGATCGGCATTTTTTTTTCAGGAAACCCTCTTATGACACATGCCTGATCTCCAGCATGCACAAATAAGCCATGCCCTGGCTGTAAAGTTGGAAGAAATTTCCCCCCAAAAAAGTTAAAAAAAACTAATTTTTTCATGATATAAAAAGGTTATCTACCCTTTTATATAATGGTAAAAATGTGGTGATACTATATGTCTGCTTTAAGCTACTGATGATCAGCAGACAGCAAACTTGGTTGCGATTTAAACCCAAGTCCAAAGTTATGTAAAGTAGCAGTGCAAACACACAGCAAGGATAGAAGGGTGACTTCTGTACCCGCTTCTTATATATAACATTCTGCACAATAAAGAGTGACAACATGATTCATGAGGACACTTTCTGTCTGACATTCTTGTAGCAATGTGTCTGACTTTTATTCACATCATCAGCGGTATTTTTAATATTTTGATGTAATTGCCCACTGGAATTTCATATCATCACACAGACAAAATGTAATTAGCTAATCTCTTTTGGCTATTGTAACAAACCCCTGAAATACCAATTTCAATAAAAAATGGGTGTAGACAGATTACAGCAGCAGATATGCAAAGAGAAAAATAAAACTTGGATAATAAATTGTTGATCATTTGGATGATTAAAATCTGTGATGAGACAACGGTACTGCTTGAATTGTCATATATTTATTAGACGCTTCATGTCCATTATGTTCTGAATATAAAAAGCTTATCAATTCAGGGTTAATATATTATTTATGTTACCATCCACATTTGGTAATTTTCTTTTAAAGAATATAATAATTTGAAACTTAATTACCAAAGTGAAGACAGCAAATATGGGCAATTTGCAGGAAATTGTTCCAGGAAGAAACACATGGAACCCGGGGCATATTCGGTAATGTCATTCCCCAGACATTTTCTGCTGGAGAATTCCACAGGTCCATATGTTTTCAATGGCACTGATTGAGTCTCCACCATATTACTGATAATTCTGCATCATGCTTGCACAATGCACCAGATTTATTAAAGCTCTCCAAGACCGGAGAAGATAGAATCTGAGTGGTATAGCAAACATGGAATGGATTTGGTCCAGGATTAAAAACACTTGCCAGCAAACAGCAAATGATTTTTAAGAAATCCACACCAGGTTTGTCAGATGTTCACCTATAATAGTTCACCTATAATAGTCTATCTTTTCCAGTCTTAGATAGCTTTAATAAATCAGGCCTAATGTGTGTTGTATATATTATTGTAGACTCATACAGGGGCATGTGCTACAGGCTGTCAACACAAGAGCACAAAAAGCACCTAAAATGGGTTAAATATACCATTATATACAAATGAGAACTTTTGAAGTAACATTAACACATTCCTTCCAATTGTGACCCAATTTAAAGGTGACGTGTCCCTTTTAAAGTGGAACATTCAGTAAAAAAAAAAAGCGGCACTTACCTTAATGGATGGAAAGCCGCCGATCCCTCCGCAATCCTGGTCCTGCAAGTTCTGTGCCATCCTCGTCTTCCCAGTATGGACTGGACACTGGGCGCAGCCATCTTTTTCCTTCTTGTTACATCACCCCATCTTGCACTGCATGGGCTTTTACAATGCAGAGTAATATGGTTTTACATTCCAGAAAAAAACTTTTTGCTCATGTCCAATCTTAGGCAACCCTCAGCCTCCTGGGATATGTGACATATGAATCCCAGGAGGCTGCAGATTTCCCATTCAGTCTTTACTGCCGCGGCAGTAAATAGGGAAAGGGAGAGGTTTCCCTTTTAAATTAAAAAAAAAAAGATTTTTTTGTTATATAAATAGGTCAGCCACCTTTTTGCATAATGTGAAAATTTGATGATAGGTCCACTTTAAAAAAAACAAATCTCTTTGTTCCTCTTGTGTCCCTTACTTTGGTCCAAACTATTTCCTAATTAAAAAAGTGCCTCTGTGTTTTATTGCACTTTTAATTTTATATAACCTTTACATTATTGCATTTATTACTTTAAAAGGCTGGCATGAAAAAAATAGGGGGAGGGCTGGGTCTAACCAATCACCTATTGAATATTAATTCTTTGCAATACCTGGCATTGGCAATGCGATAGGCGGTTTTCTTACATACTTTGTACAACTTTATCAGAAAGTTGGGTTTATGCATAACCGTGATAAAACTTATCTGGGATTTTAGGGATTGGGTTAAAATCTGTTTTATTTATTTTACAATGGTAAATATTTTTTTTAATAAATCAGAACTGTAAAAATTATTAGGGGGTTAATATTGAACCAATGCTTCGAAGGAAAAACAGACACTGAAAATACATGGATGGCGTGTCATTTTTGCGTTACTCAATTTTTCATGCCACGGCTGTTTGATTTGACTAGGAACTGTAAATTCTTCATAAAGCGGTTAATGTGTTGGAAAGACCAGAAAAGATGCTTCTTTTTTTCCATTTCATCGGACTTTGTTTAAATTTTACATGTTTTCATTAAATGATATGAAGCTGCTGAGCCTGTTAAATGAAGCGTTTTAACAAGTGCGAAGTGATAACTTCACGGAGAGAAGTTTATATCTACAATGACAGAATACACAGAGAATCCCTTTGACAGTCTTCCATAGCTCAGGCCTTTTCAGAAGATAAATGTAGCTGGCTTACCTGTAATGCTAACAGATGTGTTCAAAGCTTGGCATTTTTCACAGAGTTCATCTGCAAAGTAACCACAAGTTTTTAATATTCTTCAAAGCTTATGACTTTTTTCTTTCTTGCTCATTTTTTGGAGGCTATAGGAACAGAGAGAAGGAATGATATCATAGTGCCACCCCATGGTAAAATGGCAAATTGGCACATCGGATGTATTACTGCTTTAAAAAATCAGTGTATTCCAAAAGTTTATATAAAAAAGTTAGCCGGGCATATCATAGGCTTAGTATATAGTCCATCTCATCAAATGTTTATAATTAAAAAGATCAATGATAAATAATAATTGTAACACTTTTGGTTTATTTTTTGGAGAAATAATTCTCCTTTATGAGTTTAAGGACAATACGATCATCTTGTATATAAAGCATTATAAAGCAGTCAATCTGATATTCACTCAAACATTCCCGAGAGGAGAATGTTCTAGGTCTGTGTATTTAAATGACATTATTATATTCTCCACCAGAAAATATTTTATTGAATGTCAGATTCTTTTCTTTACAAATAAACCCCATAGATGGTACATATAGTTAACTTGGTGCAAAGTTGTTCACTTAAAGGGCATTACAAATAAAAAAGGGCAGTCTTTGAGCCTAAGAAAAAAGAAGAATTACTCCCATAACAGGGATACAATACAGTAAGAGATATGAAAATATGGAATAGATTTCCATCGACCGCAGTTTTAGTTATAGTCAGCTCAATAGATTGCTAGATGTATTTCTAAATGAACAGAACATACCTGGCTATTAATATTTATAATAACACCATGTTAATCCTGGGAATAGACAATTGACTTTTTGGCTTTTTCATAGACTATATTTGGATTATATGGATTTTGATTTTCAATACTCAATTTTTGTTTGGATGAACATGATAGTTGGTTGACTTTTTTGACCTGTGTTACTTTGACTCAAACAGGCAGAATGAACAATATTCAATGTCCTTTATAGCAGTGGCCCCAAACCTTTCTGACTACTTTCTGGCTATCCTCAGCAGCTTGGCCTCCTGTCAGCACACTAGCTGAGAATAGCAGAGTAGTATAAGAGAGCTGGGGTGCTGTCAGAGCTGGCAATGGCAAAGAAGTGTAAGCCTTACATACATTGCTCCGCCATTCTCAGCCGTGTGAGGAGAGATGCCTGCTGTCCCGCTGGTTGCGCTCCTACTGTCATTAGCTTTAGAGCAGTGTAAGGAGGGCCACCGGTGCTACCGCTGCCCGTGCTTCCGGCTCTTGTCATTTGCAGAATCCAACTCACCAGCCACGGACCGGCATTTATCCACGACCTGGGGGTTGGGGACCACTGCTTTAAAACTTATTTTACTGCTTTGCTCTTTTTCTGTCTCTTGTAGTATCTATGGTGACTAAAAGGAAGTGTTTAAGCTATTGTCATAATAGATATATAGATTTGTTGATCAAAATTTTTAAATTAGGTACTTCCTGTATTGCATCGTAGCAAGAAATCATATTAGCAAATCTTTTCATTATAGGAATAAATCTGGACTGTTTGTGTGGGTCCTAATCTGAACTATCTGACTTACTTCCAAATCTTCTCTAGTTTGGGAGAATGAAGGAAATATTCTCATAGAACATCATGTCTATATCATATATATCATTACTTCCCAATCCCGGTTTCATGGAATCCTTGGATTCTGCCAAAGGTTGCTAGGGGTTCCTGATGAGGAACTTGTGACTCTCAGTTCAGTTTAACTCACACCAATGATCTTTTTGGCTATCTGTATGGGTGAAATTCTTCCCATAAGCCAAACGTTCTTCCCACTAATTACCTCACTAATATACTGTGAGCTGGAGATATAATAATTATAGCAGGGGTTCCATGAAGGTCTCAACTTTATTTCAGTGGTTCCCCAATGTTAAGTGGTTTAGAAACTAATATATATATATATATATATATATATATATATATATATATATTATATCCCCGGACAAGGATAATCAAAATAATCAAAGGGCGGCGATACTGACTATTCACAAACTATATATACTATTCTGTTTTTTTTAGATTTTCCCCTCCATAGAGGCAACAAAGGCCATGGCTATAATTCCCCTAATGCAATGTTATATTTGTTAAGTTTTGCAATAAATACCGATAGTGTGTTTTGCAATAAATACCGAAGTGTTTCTCCTAACTTTACAGAGTGTTCGGGCACATAAGTTACCGCTCAGACTGGGAATTGGTCAAAGTTGATTTTAGACCGTCATTCTTCAGAGAATGTACGGAAGAAGACTATGACTCCTGGAACCTCTCCAATACCAAGGTATTATGGTCATGATGTGGGTGCTGAAGTATTTAATGTACTGTCTGTAGTATTTTATCAATGATTATATTTTGAACAATACCAAGGAGGTAGCTTTAGTTTTTTGCAATTACGACATCTAAACTCCCAATTAGTAGAAGAATAATTAATTGCTCTGGAATTGCATGCACACAGACATGTCCATCAAGTGTTTTTGTACAGTTGGTGTGAATGGCACTGACACATAATTTATTGATTGTGCAGGTATAAGAAAGTCAGAGTTTTTCTTTATTATAGTTTATTATATTCTGTTTCACAATTAGACCAGCAAATAGTGTATCGTAGTGGTGGCCAACTAGGTAAATATCGGGGGATTAAAGTGTGGCTCCTGCCCTGTCTAGCTGGCTGCACAGTGGTTAACCTTTCATACATATGTTGATATCTATAGTTTTCCTTTGTGATTTTACATTGTGACACATCCAGGAAAATCTAATCTGTTTTTGTACAATGTTAATGTAATGTGTATATGGGCTGAGTTGAGTTCTGGCAACTGAACCCGAGATGTGCTGTTTTAACATTTGCACCAGTTATGCTCTGAAATGAGAAAATTAATACATTCTGCATATTGGTTTGCAAAGTTATTTGTCAAGCTCACACTTGGCTCTTTCCTCTAATTTTCAGAATGAATATCTAACTTCAGTATCGGTGCTGTAGAGAATAATAGATCATTGCTGGGAATAATGAACTCTGGGTGGAAATAAAACTATTTTATTGGTTGCCAAGTTGGTGCATCTCATGGATATACATCAATTATGAACTTGTACAATGCAGAGTAATATAGTTTTATGAATCTCTGTTTGGTAAATCATCTTCCTGGTGTTTCAATAAGGTTTTAATATAACAATAATGCAGTTTTCAATGCAACACACATACAGGGAGAACATTGTATTATGGGCCAGCAGAGAAGCTTTCGCAGGAGGAAGACCTCATCATGGTGTATTAAAGGAAGAAGTTTTACATCTGCTTTGACTTCGAAAATCTGCCAGTGTGAAAGCACTGATTTTGTATGGTAAGTTATTGTGAATAATTACCTTAAAAATCAAACCTGGAAAATTACTGCTGCATCATTGCCACATGACCTCCCAACAGTTTGTTTTTTAAAATGTTAAAGCTTAAAACATTTCCTTAATTAAAATATCTAAAACCAAAATTCTTTATTGAGGAAGGGGGTTGTTCAGTAAAGATGGGAAGGTTTCCAACTCTAAAGTGTTGGAGCTGGAAACCCTTGACTAAAATGCTTCTGGATGTGGGGGGCCACTTTTCTAGCACTCCGGATGCACCTGCACTGACTGGTCCCATCCTGCTGACATCATTGCAGCTGCATCCTAATCACCAAGGGCCACCCACCACTGGACAGCCAATACATAGTATTTAGTACTGAATATTTAAATGTTCTTTATATGGTAATTCTCTGACTTAAGTAAATATTTAATACAGTTGTCCTTGTCTTTCAGTGATTATGGATTTGAACACGAGTATAGTCATAAAGAATCCAGTAGATGTTTTGCTGATTTTTGGTTCAACCCTGAATCTCCTCCTGATGATTGTACATTGGGACAGACCTACACAAGCACTACTGGGTGAGTTTTTGGAGTCACATAGCAATATATATCAATCAGTGTAAAATTCCCCCCTTGTTTAGTGAATTGTAGTAAGAAACACTTCAAGCCCAAGAATAGCATCAGTCAGGGATTTTACTTGGGTACACACGTGCAATAATTGTCCTTGGAAAGGATCTTTTACGATCCTTTCCAACAACTAAGGACTGCACGATGCATGAACGAGCGCTCTACATACAGCACCATTCTGCTCCATGGAGAGGGGAGGGGGAGAATGACGGAACGGCACTCTGCTGCACGCTTTCCCCTTCACTTTTATTACGATCGTTCATCCTCTATCGTCTGTGTATCAACCAGGACTGTCGTTCAGAGGATGGATGAAGGGTGCTGTACACACCCCAGATTCTCATCCGATATCAGCCCTGAGCCAATAATTGGACGTGAACCATTGCACGTGTGTACGTAGCCTTAGGGTAACTATAAACAGCCTAATCCCACTTCTAAAACAATGGGCCCAGTGCAATGTCTTGGTGAATATCCAGGAGACTTTTTTAGTTCACAGTTGGCTAATCTCTATTTAACAATAGCCATCCATCAGTCGTGTCAGTAAGAAAATGTGATTAGCTTGTAAATGTCATCTTTGTCCATCAGTGGTGGGGGGACTTGTCCTTGTCTGTCTATTGACACTCTTACAAAATATATGTCAATTTGCACTATCATTTAATTTGAACATACAGCTGTACACCAAGAAAATACTTTCAATCGTAAGGAAATCTTATTTGACAGTATACCCTAAAATCATTTGGCCAGGGAATGCCTGTAGAAACACAGCGCTTGATTTAATAAAGCTCTCCAAGACTGGAGAAAATAGACTATCATGGGAGAACCTGGATAATCCTGCAAACCCAGTATGATTTCTTAAACATTATTCAGTGCCAATCAGTTGGCAAATGTTTTTAATCCTGGACCAGATTCTTTCTAGGTTTGCTGGATCACCCAGGTTCTTCCAAGATTGTCTATCTTTCCATGTCTTGAAGAGCTTTAATAAATCAGGTCCAACCTCAGAAATGAAGAAAAGGAGAACGGAGAATTAGGAAAAAACTGCCTCTGGTACAAAGCACTGCAGGGGTATCTATGGACAAAAACAAGATGAAATAAAAAAGCTTTAGACATTAAAAGGTTAAAAAGAAAATTAAAAAAAAACAGCGGAAAATAATAGTTTGGCGATTAAATAAGAAAACTTGTTATTTAGTAATGTTTTGTTTTTTTTACACATCAGATGCAGATCAAAGTTCATCCCTTTGATCCACACGTGGTAGGAAATACCAAAAATGTTATTGGAATGTATTTTCAATGAAGCTTCTGGATGTTGTTCCAAACACTGTCCATAAGCTTTGCTTTTTCAAGCTTGTTTTGCACAGCTGTGATGCAGAGCAGTTTGAGTGCAGAAGTGGCAGCCATAAATGAAGTGGTGGAGTAAGAAGGAACACGGTGTATGGCAGATACCCAAAGTAGGTCATTGGATTTTATAGGGCGTCAAAACACTTTCTTTTTCAGATTTGGAAACATTAGAAGCCACCACTTTTACTTAAAGCCTTTTAAACATGATTTTTTATGATTGAGAGAAAATAATGGACTGGCGTGCTAACCCTCCATTGACCATCAAAAACTAAAAACAAACTTTTGGATTTTAAAACATAAGGCTAGGTGTATAATATTTGTTTCAAATAATCTGGTTATTCTGGTACATTATCATTATCTTTATTTTGCTAAATAGTTGTAAATAGTTGATATAAAATGTTTAAAAATCTTTATAAGATTATTGTATGTGTTCCAAGGTTCAGGTACAGGAGTTCCAGTGGGATGGAACCCAGTGATAGCTGCGACCAACCATTATTATGCTTACACTCTACAAATAAAGTATCATTTATTTTTTTCTGTTTGTTTTCTTTGTTTTCACCCTTAACTAAACTTATTTGAGTTACTGAATAAGAGAATATATTTCTTCGTATAACAACATCCCAGGAGCTGAAAAGAATTTTTTTAACAAAATCATTTTTATTGATGTTGTGGATACAGAAAGTTTCATAATCATTAAAATGTATGAGAATGAAAAAAAACAAAGAATAAAATAAAATGCACACAAACAGAGAAAGTTACAGATATAAAACATACTGTCAGTGTCTATATACATATTTAGGCTGGCTCCACACTCGGGCATTTCAGTAAAATGCACTTTTAACCGCACATTACTGCAAAACATGTTAAATGGGACTATGTCTATTGCAGTGCTTGCCATGTGTAATATTCTTATTTGATCAAGTTAAAGCCCATTGTGATGTTTTAAAAAGGAACTAAACTCAAAAGTCCCCAAAAACAAAAAAAATACACTTACCTTCAATACCGCAGGGCAGTCGATCAGGCCGGAGGTCTCTTCCTTTGGGTCCTACGTTGTCCCGGCATCCGTCTTTGGGCCAGCGCTCCCGGAACCGCCATCTTCTCCTCTTCTTCTGGGTTCTTGTTCCTACTTCACCCGACTCAGGCGCAAGATTGGGTGACGTAGATGGGGAAAAAACTGCGCTCGATTTTGACGAAAGATCTCCTTTTGCGCATGCCTGATATGCTTGGGCATGCACAGAAGATGCACCCAAGAGCCTCCCGGGATGCGTGACGTAGGTATCCAGGGAGGCTTCTGAGTTTAGGTAAGCTTTAAGGGACCACTATTCTAGTTCTAGACTTTGGAAATCCAAATTTTAATAGGCAGCGAATTTTAGGGCAGTGAATTTTCCCAGCTTAAAGCCAGTCTGATCTGTAATTACATCTGCAATGATTACAATGTTCTAATGGAGTGCAGATATTTTGTCTAAAAATATAAAATTGTTTCATAACAAGAAGATTGTTTGATGTGATTTTCAATGTTATGGATTTTTGCCTTGGTTAGAACATTTAATACTTTGGTATTCTAGATAGATCAGAGAGTCCTGTTTTTTAAAACAAACTTTAAAGTTGGGTACCCTACATTTTTTTAAATTCCTTGTGGAATCAGTTGGAATCACTAACCAACACTATTTGGGGCTTTTCAATAAAAAATGAAGAAGATGGCCAGCTTTTTATTACTAAAATATTTTTGGCCATCTAACTGTTATTTATACTTCACGAAATCAAGCATGGGGGTGGCCATTGCAGACCTACCCACTTCTATTAGTTATCTGGCTGTCATGCTGATGCTTTTGCTACCCTGCTTTCTGAAACTGATCTGGGAAAAAAACCTATTATAATTTACTCCATACTTTTTCTCAGTCTCTGACAGTCAGACACCTAGCATTTCTTTTTATATTACTTTATTCGTATTTCAAGGTAATTCTTTAATTTAATGTCATGCCAGCAGGTAACTGCATGTTGAAATGTGTGTTGAAGATGTAAAAAAAACCCAAAACATTATATAATATATATTTATATATAATATAAATGTATATTATTATATATATTTATTATCTTGATATATATTGTGATACTTCTTGGAGGTTGGAGCTCAGCATGACAACTAAAGCAGCCAGGAGATATCACCTAGACAGTGAGAAGTGCCATGCTTGTCAATAGCCAAAATTATATTTCTTGGAGTTACTAGATGTGGAGGCAGCAGCCTTTCCATGTGGCTAGGAAGTTATATCTGTTTCTTGGCAATATGAGAACTGTCCTTGGAGTTTTATTTCTTCTATTGACTATGTTAATACCTCTGACATCTCTTTATATTTTGTTGTTCTCACTACTCCAAACTGATGGTTAAAGCTTAATTTATGATTCCTTTTTTATTCTCAGGCGTATGTGATTTGCATCCCCTGCCCATGCAGACTATTAATTAAATGGTGATTTTTAGTTATTTTTAAGTCAATGATGAGCGTAGACACTGCATTATCATACAAGGCTTTATTTATTATGTCCAGCACTTCCCCGCTGCATTTGGATCGATGGCAGCATCATTTGCTATGAATGGGAGTGTTGAAGCGTGAAATTTAGAGGCACACAAAGCACCTCTATCACACACACCGAAGATCAGTGAGAAATATCTCTGGCTAAAATGAAATAGGACCTGTAATCCAAAATGGACTGTGTACTGTGCTAGTTCCACAAGGGCATTTTGATAAATTGTCAGTGTGTACTGCTTCTCACATGCACTTTGATGTCTGATGGATCATTCATTTACTACAGAAGAATGATGGCCTGCCCGCGCCTATTGAGCTCCTGTGGGCATACTCTCTGACAGGTACACTGTGGGTACTAAATGTCCATTGTGCCAGGAATGATCAATTGACACAGCATGCAGCTCATGTAAGAGAACTAATACCCTATATCTGTCAAGAGTTTTACTGGTTACAATCAATCTGGTTTAAAATATGCACGTTTATTTCAGCTTAACCTTCATCAGGTATGATATATATATATACTGACATATTACACAGCTCTAAAAAAATAACATAGAATTTACATCAGCACATTATTAAGGGGCTTAAAAAACATCTATGAAAGAAATTCCCCATCAAAAAGAGATAAATGGTTACCTTCCCAGTGGATTCCAACTCTGATCTTTGCAATATTTAGGAGATTTGTAAACACTTCAGGTATGTTAGATACATGCCCATGTACAAGTCAGGGGACTTAACATGGGGAAGGGAGGGGCAGTCATCTGATATACCAAAAATGTCCAGTTCTTGAAGTAAAACACTTGGTGGTTGCAGTCCTCAAATATATCTGAAAGTGTCCCAGGCTGGAGATTCTGCCACAGCCCTAGCACTTAAACATAGTAAAACTCAGACTTGCTGTCCATTAAAAAGTTTTATTCATCGATTGACAACGGTGTTTATTAACAATTTAAGGAAAAAGTTATTTATACATATTTATATTACTTACTTTAAGTTGTAAAAAGGAGACTATACCATAGTTTTAAAAACCTTTACCAATAAGGCAACAAAACTGCTATTAAAGCATATCTAGAAACACAATCAGAAATGTTATTGCAACTTACCAATTCATAGATGAGTTTTTATTTCAGTTCTTCTTCTTTTTTTCTACTTCTGATCCTTCTAATATCATTTACCATTCATTTTATTCTTATTACTTTATTTATTTTTGACATGAGGTCTGTTAGCATAATACAAAACATCTCCTTCCTTTGTTATGAACATGATCATTCTTATAATGCTGAATGCACAGAACGTTACCGATTTTCTGTTGGTCAGCGGGATTTTTTTTACCTAATAATGAGATATAACATTATATTTCATAGTTATATTTATAATCATTCTAACTCTGCAGAGAACACAGAACATTGCAGATTTTCTAAAATGATTAGCAGTTTTGTTTTATCTATTTATCACATATAGCAAAACAATTTCATAGTTACATTTAACAAATTATATTTATCAAAAGATCAAATGGGGACCAAATGGGAGAAATTAATTGTTAGGGATTATAATTATATTGCTATTACGCCTTAAAAAATTCCTGTTGTTGGGAGGTTGGAGCTCTGCTTTAAGCCGTTATGTTATATTCTTTGTTTAATGAGTCTACTGGTTAATATACACCAAGTATAGACCTGGTAGTTTTTTATCTGTTCATAGTGTACTAGCCTTAGATGTTTCTGCTCTTTTTTCCATGCCATAAAATAAATTGGATTTGTACAACACGTCAAAGTGGAACATCAAGCGCCCTGCTCATAAAATTGTTGCAAGTCTGTTCTTTGTAATTTCCATTCAGCCCACATCAGCTGCACTATTAATTAAATTCAGTGTTAGTGTTCTGCAAGCAAGCGGGCGTTCATGAAACTCACAGACCATACAAGCCAATGAAGGGAAAAGCTCATCTTCCATTGGAATAAGCAGCCCGGCCCTATAGAAAATAATTGCCTGCTTTACATTTTAGGCCCATCCAATTTAGAAAGTATTTCGGTGTATGGAGAACACAAGGCTATTTAGGAAAGCAGAGCTCATGCTTGGGTTAGTTCAGAATGTTTCAGCTGCGTGCTGGAAGATCGTCTGTGTTTTCTCTGTGGTATGATGGCATATAATTGGCTTGCGCTGTCAGTCAGCCATTAGGAAATCTGCAGCTCAACCATCATTTCTGATTGCTAGGTAGGATTAAGAGACTTGGAAGATTGATATGAAATTAAATTGTTTTCAAAAGATTTATGTAAAACAGGACCCCATGCAAAATCCCAAAATATGTGTCAGAATATTTAGATGTGAGCAATGTTGTTCATTAGTCTGCCGGTTTACGAAAGTAGCCGGAGAACTCACAGGCCGTAACAGCCAATCACATTTATGGTTGAATGTCAAATCAGTAAAATATGAATTCTGATTGGTTGGTCTGGATTATTCTGATTTGCATTTTAAAACTGAACTTTAAAGTGTAAGTCCAGCCAAAAATTTTATTTTTTTGGCTTGGTTTGGATAGAGTAGGGCATGATTAAACCCCTGTTTAGTATTTACTGTTATTCAGGGCTCAGTTAAAATGATTTCTACTCACTTACTGTCATAGTGCAACAGGGACACAGGTAGTAATAAAAAATCAGACAGGCGCTCTAGTCTTGCTCTACACAAAAAGCATATATATTTCTTGCTGTGTTGCTGATTTAATCAAAACAGAAAATGAGGGGTAGTATTTCTATCAGAACAGTTAATATCCAGCTAGTTCCAATCTTTCCTTGCTCAATCCAAAACTTAAAAAAAAGTTTTGCTGTACATATCTAGCACATTTTCCCATGTTTTATAAATTAAAAGACCATAAAACGTGCAAATAAACCTGTTGATCTGCCAGAAGAGAACCTAGCTTTAACAAATTTTGGTGTAGTTTGACAACATACAACATTTTTGTAGATTAGGTAGTGTTAGCCCTCTCATGTCTTTCATTAAACTAAACACCAGATCATTCCCTAGTTTGTTCTTCATAACATAAAAGCTACTCTATATACTCAAGTATAAATCAAGACTTTTTGCCCTCAAAATGCCATTAGAAAAATAATCTTGATTTATACTTGGGTCTCACCAGTAGATGGTGCTCAGTCTTCACGTAACATGTTTTGCAAACTCTTTAAAACCTCTCCTTCTCTCCAATGGCAAGAGTTTCTTACATGCATCACATGAGAACCCAGCATTATCTACTGGTGGCCAACAATAAATCACAAAAGATCATTTAGGAGCAAGTGACCCATCAAAACCAACTCAATATTTAAAAAAAGCTTTAACCTGTTAAAGGAGGAAAAAATATATACTGGCTGAGCACATGTGGTTTTCCCCCTTTTTAAAAAATGTTTTAAATTACACCATATATGTATTTTTTTTCTCAATAATGTTATTGACATTTATGTTGATTACTGTTTTAAATGCTAGCAGTGACAGACATTTTTTGGTCCTAGGTTTATACTCAAGTCATTCTCAGATAAAAATAAGTACCTTGATTTATTTTTAGATTGATTTATGCTCGAGTATATATACTATATATACTATATATTTATCTGTAGTTCCAATGTAAGAACTAGAAGGGCTAATCAGGGTCATTAGAATGACAAAAGCAGTTTGTACAAGACTTAGGTCCAAGGGCAAGATCAAAACATATTTTTGCACTTCCTAGATATAATGGGACCTTTCAATTGTAAATCTAACTGATCAAATGCAAGCAAATACCAGATTTGTATTTTTGAGATTCACAACTGCCTAGATTGTATTGATTAATTTAATTAATTTATGCCAAACGTGTTCAACTGACCTTGTATTTATGGATAAGGCCCTAACACACTTTTGGTGTAGAATAGATGATATGAGTGCTGCAACAGATGTCATTACATTGCACAATACTTCATTCAGTAATGGATTCAGGTTTCCCAGAAAATGAACCCATAGCTCACCTAAACAATATTTAGTTTGTATTTGTGCATGCAAATGTGGGTACCTGTAGACTACAGTTGCTGGATTCACAGGCTGTTTTCTAGTTTGCCTTTTCTGTTTATTTGAAATACCTTCATGAAGGATGAAAAACAATGATCATCATTTAGGAAAGTCCCAGGAAAAATTCTAAAGTTATGTGCAGATGTTAGGACTAACAATGGTAATATAAACACGTGTATTACATTACAAATATATACATTAAGCAGTGCTAGGTAATATCAACACGAGTTTTAGGTAAGCTATAAAAATATGCATGTTGTATATTGAATCTTGTATTTGGTATTCATAAAAGTCAGTAACCTTCTTCTAAAAAATGCTAGACATAGAATAAGCATGCCGTCAGAGAGCCATAGACCTAGAATAAGCGTGCTGTAAGAGAGTCATAGACCTATAATAAGCGTGCTGTAAGAGAGTCATAGACCTATAATAAGCGTGCTGTAAGAGAGTCATAGACATAGAATAAGTGTGCTGTAAGAGAGTCATAGACCTAGAATAAGCGTGCTGTAAGAGAGTCACAGACCTAGAATAAGCGTGCTGTAAGAGAGTCACAGACCTAGAATAAGCATGCCGTCAGAGAGTCATAGACATAGAATAAGCATATGGTCAGAGAGTCATAGACCTAGAATAAGCGTGCTGTAAGAGAGTCATAGACCTAGAATAAGCATGCCATTGGAGAGTCATAGACCTAGAATAAGTATGTCGTTAGAAAGGTTACTCATGGTCTGCTTAGTTGTTCCAGGTCGAACACTGCCGGAGATCAGCAAAGTGCTCATTATACTAAATATATAGAGCATGTTCTATTTGCTTTATATTGCAGGTATCGGAAAGTGGTATCCAATGTGTGTGAAGGGGGTGTTGACCTTCAGGAGAAACTTGTTCGATATCCATGTCCCTTGTTAGCACCCAAAGGCCTGCGCATTGCTGTGAAAGGAGACTCATTTGCTGTGAAGCCAGGAGAGGATATCACATTCATACTACATCAGGACCAGGTAAATTCTGTGGCCATGGGAATGGTAATTAACTACTGGTTTACAGTAAAGGGGCCCAAACCCAAGACACCATCTGCAATGTCTTTGGTTCGCATTTTTGTACTGGTTTCCTTGGGAGCCTTAGTTTTCTTCCAAAAACATACTGGTGGGGTGATTATACTTAAACTTTATGTTTATGAATAATTGTGTTTGATTTTAGAAGGGGGGTTACGTAGGATTGAGATACAAATCACCAATTTTTTCTTCATTATTTTTTCAGATAATTACCTTCAGGGTTTTTTTTCTGGTAGCCATGAATGATTGATCCCTTTGCTTCAGTACACTAAATTGACCATTAGATCAAATATTTACTGAAATTATCTGATCACCGCTACCTAACTTTTCCAGGATTATCGTTAAAAGTGAAGATAAACACTCATAGAATACCAAAAATGTTGAGGTAATGACTTTTAGTGACTGCCTTCTACCTTCAAAGGTATTAAAAGTGGTCCTCAAAGTATTTGAAACATATGCTTTTGATCCCCAATGTATCATGTAGTGCTGTCTACTTTCAAAGTGGTCTTAAACTGGCAATCGTAAAGTAGCTCATTGCCTTGATAAATCTGGTGATCCCATCTTTTCCTCCACCTTCAGAGCTTTGCACTTCTGATCCTATGACCTTGTATAGCAGGATTATTTCTCTAGCACTGATATGTTGATTTTCCATTCTTTCCTGCAGGGGGATATTCTGAACACCAAATATCAGGTGAACTTGGGAGATGGATTCAAGGCAATTTACGTGAATCTTACTTTAACTGGTGAGCCCATTCGGCACCGCTATGAAAGTCCTGGAATATACCGAGTGTCTGTGAAAGCAGAGAATGTGGCTGGCCATGATGAAGCTGTGCTATACGTGCAGGTCATCTGTAAGTATATTTCTAATGCATATAATAATAAATTAGGAATGTAATTTAAAATCAGTATACCAAAAATATTTTTTTTTGATAGAGCCCATAGGTATATTTGAACAGTAGCAAATTTTTGTAAGGCCCACCAGAGGGGCCAAAGCAGCTGTCCAGTGACCCCAAAACACTGCAAGCCACTGGAGCAGTGGTCACCAACCTTTTTGGACCTACTGACCAGTAAATTCGCGAGGAGCTGTGTGTCACTCAAAGGGGAAAAAAATTCCCCCAGTGTGATGTCATGATACCAGAACCCACCCACTCTCCCATCGTGGGTCTGAGCCTTGTGATGGAGGAGTGGGTGGGTTCTGTCCAGAGCCTACAATCCAGACGGGAGACATGGTCTACGTCTCTGGCCTGTGTGTCCCCTCAGCGGGGTCATTCTTCTGACCCTGTTGGGGGTTGCACTGGCCAGAGCTGTGGATCATCAAAATTTTCTCAGGGACCACCGGTTGGTGACCACTGCACTGGAGGATGTTTCCAGTCTTCTGATGGGCCAGCCTGAACCTGTATATGAGAAACCTAGAGGGATTGTGTGCTTTGCAGTTGGGAAAATTCAGTCATCAGTGTATGTTCCCTCCCAATTTATGGAAAGTGTTATGTACCTTGTTTCAACCAAACCATCTACAAATAAAGGCCTTTTAATTCAGAGTCTGCAGACTACATTAGAAGGAAGAGTTTGTTCTTTAATGCATATTCTCTAGAAAGATTTGATCCAGACTGTAAAACAATATGCATTCAGGGAAATGAAGAGACAGCCTCGTTCACAAAAACATATGGGAAGTGTTTCAGGAAGCTGTTTATACATGAATTAGTCATAGGCTCGTAGAAGAAACATCCCCTGACAGTAAGCCGAAAAAATCTCAATGCAAATTAAAATGACAGTAATTTTACAGCATCTCCGAGACCATTTCCTTATACAGCTCTGACTTTTGTCTACTTATTCACAGAAACCTATAAATACAATTGTTTCTCTTGATCTATGCAAGCATAACATTTTGTGATACCCTGAGGAAATCAGCCAATGCAATAGCTGATTAGTAGCTTTTTCCGTACACTACTAAAGCACAGGTTTCAGACGTAGTCATAGTCTAAAACTCCAAAACCCAAACATAAAAAAAAAATTGTTCTTTTTTGTTGGGACAGAGATTGATTTTTCTGTCTGATTATGCTGCCATTGAGCAAATTTCGAAGTAAACACTTTCAACTATTGGCGCCTAAAATGATTGTTAGTGATTGTTTAGGCTGACAGGTTAGTAATGATTGATAGACAGGTGTTTGTTCTATGTAGAGGAGTGGAGAAGCAGGAGAAGGAGATGTCCCACTATGAGGACATCAATGGAGTTGATGGAATTGGCTAGTATAAATCATTAGTGATCCAACACTGTAGTTTACTAACCATCTCCTCCACGACTTGGGGGGACACCTGTAAACAAATTATGACAAATATCTAATGTTTGTACAGAGCTTAACTACCTGCGTGGTCAATGTGGGCAGAATCTTTCCACTAGGGTCATTTTACTTTTTTAATTTCTTTCTGGGGATAAATAAAAGAACTTTGCTGACTTTCATTGCAGGCTATATCTTTGTTAATGGTAGGCTAAGGTAAATAATGGGGAGTTTCCCAATTGGCTGGTAGTTCGCTGGTTAAGGTACTGCCTGTACCAGCCATAAGCCAATGGGGACACTACCTTTTATTTATTTTAGCAACAGGTTCCCACTAGCCAGTGAAAACACAGCTCTTGGACAATAGAAGTAGATGGTGAACAGTATTTCCTTCGCATGGAGGTTGTTAAGTCTGGTACCACCCATGTAACCCATCATTTACATCGCTGTGTTTTATAGCCTTACAGCTGCTTTCTACATGAGCCCCTAAGTATCAGTTTTAGAGGGTACTGCACAGGTACTACCCAGACTCCCCTTTATCATACCATACACTGATCACTTGTGCTCTTCTCCATCACACCATCGGTTGGCCACATGTGATCTTCTCTGTTACACAATTGGTTGACCACGTGTGATTTTCTCTGTCACACCATCGGTTGACCACATGTGATCTTCTCTGTTACACCATTGGTTGACCACATGTGAACTCCTCTAATACCTCCTCTAATACCATTTGCAAACCACATTTGAACTACCCTATCACACAAATAGCAAAGCACATTTCATCCTCAATCACACCATCAGCTGACCACATGTGATCTCTTCTCTAGAACCATCTGTCTACCTTTTGCTTGACCCCTACAAGCCATGAACATTATCGGCAACTCTTTTATAGAAACATTGTGTATGTTTCAGGTTTACAAGTCCTTTCATCCCAACAGAGAATAAACATTTTTTTTCACATGAAATATAATCTCATGACTGCTTAATCTTTGCAATTTACTGCATCCCCTGCTTAAAATAACACATTTAATTAAATGATTTCTAATAGAGAAATAAAACAATATAGAGCCTTGAAGCACATGAGTAATTGTATGAATATATTCCACAACCAGCCAAATAATTATTGGGAGTGTGTTTCTTTGTTGGCTCCACCAGTGTTAATTTCTGCCAGCAAATTACATCTCTGTTATTTAATCCAAGACTGCACACATAAGGACATTAAATCAAAGCATATGTTATTACAATGAAGGCTGTCTAAAAATATTGCAGGGCATGGGCATATTCATCGATATTTTATGCATTTCATTGCATGCTGGAACAGGGGGATTACTTGCGTATTTTATTGCTAGAGTATGTGTAATCTTTTACTTAGTGTAAAACATATGGTAATATGGTTTAATTATATAGTATTTAGGCAATTTTGAATTTGCATAAAAAAGTACCCCAGGAAACAATGCTGTTTTACCATATTTTATATAAGGTCAGACAAACAGCAAAATACAAAGATGAAAATGCATATAAAGCAGCTTTTTTCTCTGCTAAAGACGCATGTTTCTATCCATCCAGAGAATTATATATCTTTCCCATATATCACAGTCTTACACAGCTGCTTTAATTTATGTCTTATATATCTTTCTGGAGCTAAGCTTTCAGCATTTCATCCAACTGGCTATCATGTTGATAACACTTAAGTTAAAAATGTTGTATTAAAAGAATGTGAAGAATATGAAGACAAGACAGAATTAGAATTTGGTGACTGATATATTGTTTTATAATAAAATAAGTTAGCCAGTTAATGGAATAGTAACCATATTGAAAATGGAAATCCTATTAAAGGCCACCTTGCCCATGGTAAAGTCACTTTGGGCAGTCTTAACATTTAAAGCAACCTTGAGTTGTTCAAGGTCAGGTAAATCGATTTTATGCACTATTATCCAGTTTGCTGAGTTTTTTCATCAGAACATTGCCTTTTGTTTCTTTAAATATTTCAAGATGTTATTCACAACAGATGAAAATTAGCCTGTGATTTCATACTGCCTTTGAAATCTATTATCATTGGCACAGTAGTGTTTCCATATGGTGTGTATAACCTTACAAGACCGCAGGAACCCAACCTGACATGCTCAGGGGCGGGCCACCATTCCAACATAGATGGAGTTCATCAATAATCTGGAATTTTGTATCAGCCACTTGCTGCCAAGATATTAATCATATCATTAGCTCTGCCGGATGGAGACTTTCACCGGCCACTCGAACAGGAGAGCACTTATCCGGTAATTAGCCCTTGCACAAACTATGCAATTATAGCCCAGAAGTTTAAGTCTAATATACGATAATCTCCAGGCTTCATGCAGTGATTGCAATGACTAATTAGCTGAGCAATTTAGGCATAATTCAGTTGTGAGCGAAGGAGATAAGAGTATAATAGAGATGGTCAAAAATTTGCTTTACCAAATTTTGTCAGTCATCTGTATAGCTTTAAATTAAAGCCCAATTTTACAAGTTTTGCATTGAATGTTTATAGCATAGAATCTTCATCAAGGAAGCTTCAAGAGAGGAATCTTTCCAATAGAGACAGAAAAAGCAATAACACATTGGGCCTGATTTACCAAAGCTCCCCAAAGCTGGAGAAAATGGACTATTAAGGGAAAACCTGGGTAATCAAGCAAACCTGAAATGGATCTGGTCCAGAATTGAAAACATTTGCCATCTAATAACAAATGATTTTAAGAAATCGATTTCAGGTTTGCTGGATCACCCACATTCTCCCTTGATAGTCTATCTTCTCCAGTTTTGTAATGTTTTGATAAATGAGTCCAATTGGCAAAGGATTTTGCCCTCTTCAACAAATGCTTTAAATTTTGGATGTGACCTCAGAGGAAGTGAGGGGAAAACTCCCCCAGTAAGGGCAATGACAACAAAAAAAACTTAATTCTACCCAACTTTAAAAGATAAAAAAAATATTATGCTGATGTTCGGCTTTATCAAAAAGGACATTTAAATGTTTTATATGAGGGTCTGTGTATCTGTTTGGCATTTTTATGGAATCCCAAAAGATTCTTTGCACAAATCAGAGTTGTAAAGAGTAAAGAAAATTGGACCCTTTGAAAAATTTAAAGTGGACTTTCTACTAACACTGAAGGTCCACTTACAGAGTCTGGGCCCCTTTTCAATCACCTACAATAGGTTATAATGTACATGAAATTCAAGATATATATAAAATTCCCTTACCCCCATCTTCTGCCCATGGCATCTAGGCAAAGTTGATATCATCCTGCAGATCGTAGAGCACAAGAAAGGAAGCTCTTGGAATGGAATTATTTGTCTTTCAGCCTGTTCTGTGCTTCATGGGAATCTTCCTGGTTGGCTGACATACTTATGATTGGCGTCAGTGATAATGACCTGAAAGTCACAAATTGCCCATTGCTCAAGGAACCCCCAGCAACTTCTAAACCATAGAATTCCACAAAACCTTTGTTGAGAAACACTGATATAAGCCATTGGCAAATACAAATATTGAAAATATACAGTATATTTATATTTATATTTATATTGTTTATTGAGTTTGTTATTACATATGTGCTATCCAACAATGGCATGGAGTGTTTTATTATGACATAGCAACATAAAAACACATATTTAGGGGCTCCTCATGAATGTTTTGCCTATGATTCCGACAGCTTTTATCCACAGTTCACACATTTTGAAATATTCATTTGATGTGAAACATGTTGAAGAATTGTAACCTGTCTGAATGTTTTTCCTATGTTTGCGTCAGACAAGACCAGCTATAATATAAGAAATGTCCATATCCCATGTGTCTGAAAAGTGGACCTTCACATGAGTCTGACGCTTAAAGACATGATTATCCTTTTTTCACACATAGGATTGTTGTTTTTCTGAAACTGTATTGGCGTTGCATTTTGTGGCCCATTTAGATGCAGGTAGCAGACAGTGTAATTGATTTTTTACCTTTGCTAGACCGCTTTTCTTTAAGAAGTGAATGTTTGAATGATGCCATGCTGTGGGAAGTATTTGTAGAAAAATATAAGAATCAATAATTATTTTTCAGCTCCTCTCCAAGCCGTCCATCTTGAGGTGGTGTCTGTGGCCGGCAAGAATCAAGCAGTGAATTTGTCAGCTGTGATCCAGCCTAACAACGCCAACCTTTCTGTCTATTACTGGTGGATTGGAGATAACCCACAGGTACACCTACCCTATGTTTCCATTTGTTATGGTAATAAGAATATTCACATATTCTTAACAAGGAAAAAGACTTTTAACAAACTCTCACTGACCTATGTAGCTGTAGGCATTGCGGAATAATTCATCATCACTGTAAAAAAATTATTTTTTTATTTTTATCTTCCATCCATTTCTTAGTTGTGACCTCCCAACAGTGAACTGGCAGCCTGATGGGTTTCCACTTCAATGCAAACACACTGCTCAGAAAAAGGGGAAAGAGCAGACTTGTGATATCACTCATGTTTAGGGATTAATTTCTCCAAAGAACCTGTGACCACAGAGATTGGTGAGGGTTTGGTTCAATGTATAATAACACCTTGCTGGAAATAAGTAAACATTGGACACATGTAAAAGGGTGCTTACTGTTCTATTTTAAAGCTCACCTGTCATAAAAGGATTATGAGGGGTTCCATTGCAGCCTTGTTGTTTGCTAAATACTTTTTTCAGGTCTCCTACAGACACAACAAGGCAATTACCATTTTTAGAAGAAGAAGCTGAAACAGCAATCTACATGTTTGTCAACTAAGGTCTCTAATTGTTAATGCAAGGTTTTTCTTGATGTACAATACAAGATCAATTAGGAAGAATGATATACAATAATTTACATCAATACTGAAATGACAAAATTCAAAGTATTTTAGGTCAGGCGTAAAGTGGTGGAATTATGTTTAGAGAAATGGTACTACCAAAAAAGGCACAATTCCAATTTTCAAAAATCTTAAAATTTTTCCTTAGGATCTAATCTTCCTACAGGGTGTGAGCCAAATGATCTCATTGGGAGCTGGGCAGCCATGTGTTCCAATTCGGTAACGTAATAAATTTTGTAGCTGCCGAAGGAAAAATCAAGCAGCGAGCAAAGGGGCCTGGAGTGTACACTGAATTTTTGTATAATTTGTGATATGCAGTTATATATTGATTTTTGGAATTGTAGAGGCTGGTAAAAAAATTATTTTAGGGGCTTTTTTTAAAAAAAAAATCCACTTAACCTTTTTTTGACCTGTAGATAAATATACTCAGGTAAGATGCTACATAGTGGGAGAACATAACCCATTTGTGTCCTGGTGTCATTGATGTCTACATGGCCAGGCCATATTTAACGTGAACGTGTTGGCATGCCTTGGTTCACTTGTCAATTGCTATGTTTACACATTTTCATACTTAAATAGTTTTATTATATTTTTAAACACACTGTTTTAGGAAAATGGCAATACATCATTGTGGTTCCCCACCAAGAGATCATTGTTTCATATACATCACAGTGATCCTATTTGGTGCATAAATGAGTATGGGCCCCGGGAAGCAGCAGAAATCACTGTGACATCTCAACTTATTTCTTGTTTTTCAGCCTTTTTTAACACTGGACAGTTACCTTGTGACCAGGTTTGCTGAAGCTGGAGAATTCAGGGTGACAGTGCAAGTTATCTACCTAAACTCCATGCTGCAAGACTCCAAAGTTGTCCAAGTTTTTGGTAAGACAAAATTAGTTTTGTTACAGCTGACAATGCATGCAGATAGATAAAAGGAATTCAAAGGTCTCTTGCTGTTACCACACTGACACACAAAAACCTTCTCTTTCTCAACATTTAAGCAACCATATTACTTGGAGTTTACGATCATTTACTTTTACAAACATTATAAATCATATAGATGTTCCCCGCTCTTATTACAACACCACAGAGTGCCTATTTTCTCATTCCTACCTTTTAACCTGTTTTTTGTATGGCTCTCCATATCCCCTGAGGAAGCGCATTGGGTGAAATGTGTTGGGTTTACAACCCTTTTGTGACTGACTCAAAAAAATCCTAAACTTTTCTCATCCATAATAATCTAATCAATTATTCTAATCAGCAGTCTAGTACAGGCAACTTACCCAAAACATTATGATTATGACAATGACATTGGGTTCATATTGATCCTTACACTTCATGTTCATTTCCCTATTTAATGTACAGCGCTGCGTAATATGTTGGCGCTATATAAATCCTGTTTAATAATAATAATAATAATTATTATTTTACGCTGAGGATTATTGTGAACATTTACGTACTATTGTATTTATTATATGTGTTTCGATAAAATTGTATTTTGGTTTATTTCTGCTGGCCAATCATAATTTCCTAGGAAAGAACCATACCCTATTTATTTTAGTCATTGCACATTTCATTTAAAGCTGAGCTCCGGCCAACAGTGACATACACCAATGAAATACAAAAGAGAGAGATGTTTACACAATAGAATCTTTGCAATAAACAAAATCTTGGAATACATGATGTATAAAGTATAGAAAGTGGTATAGGGTACAAAGGTCTGGGTACTCCTTTTAAATCAAGTCATATTCTGTGGTAGTTTTAGGTAAAGACATTAGGACATAAGAATGTATACAGCTTGGCTGTTCATCTGTACATCATGGTGTTTTTCAGATGAATTCCAAGTTCTTCCACTTATGTTCAGCAAACATCTGGATATGTACAATCCCAACATCCCAGAATGGAGAGAAGACATTGGACGAGTAGTAACTCGGCTGCTTGCAAAGGTATTCAAGGATAAGGATGACAAAATCTGAGTTCTGTTCCAAAATACTCTATACTTTCTTTCCAACTTCTAATGAGCTGACCAGTCTTGGCAGCATCTATCCATAAATCTGATCTTTAAGTTCAAAAACTTCAAACTTAAAATACAAGGTGACCTGCATTAGTTTATGTGGCTGGTGATTCTGTACAGTAAGACCTGCATAAGATAATAATGTGAAAAACTAATTCAGACTGACACTGATTCAGAACATCTGTTTACTCGCAAAATACATCCTTTAATCCTGTCATGACCAGAGGTCTTTTAAGCCACCCAAAACAAAGAAATTCCCATCGGAAAAGCCTCAGCTGTAGGGTTATGTTCCTCTATGGCTACTTTTATCATAGCCTTGAACAAAAGAAGAAGGAATTTTCACAGGACCCTTGGGTTGAAAGAAGTGGAATGACATTGCTACTTTTTGCCATGGCCCCCATACATAACTCTTGATCTGCAAACATTTGGGTCTTCTGTTTCCTTCTATGAGTTGCTGTGTGGCTGGATAGCATATATCAGCCCCATAGATATTATTATTATTATTATTGTTTTTAAACAGGATTTATATTATGCAGCGCTGTACATTAAATACGGAGCCATGTCTGTGATGAATGAGAAGTTTTTTGTAGACAAGGTGTTTAAGAAGTTTGGAGACATATGTTAGAAGGGAGCTAGGACAGTAGTTAGAGGGTAGGGAGGGGTCCAGTGAGGGTTTCTTTAGGATAGGGAGAATTATGCCATGTTTGAAAGCGGAGGGATATATATCAGTAGAAAGGGAAAGGTTGAATAATTCGGTTAGGGCAGGGGCCAAGGTGGAGGAATGGGCTCGGAGTAGATCAGAGGGAAATGGATCAAGAGGAAAGGTAGTATATGGAGATGATGAGAGAAGAGACTTCTTCCACAGTAACAGGGCTGAGGGAGGCCAGTGATGATTTACAGGTGGAAGGGTAGGTATGGTTGGAGTGGCTCGGTGGGCAGAGACATCATGTCTGATTTTGTCTATTTTATCTCTGAAGTAGGTGGCAATGTCTTGGGCAGAGAAGGATGTTGTGGGGGGAGCAGGTGTGGGGTTTAGAAGGGAGTCAGTTGTTGAGAAGAGGTTGCGTGGGTTGGAAGCTTGAGAGGAAATGACTGAGGAGAAATAATTTTGTTTGGTGACAGTGAGCTCAGTGCTAAAGCTTTGTAGCTTGGCTTTGTGGTCCATGAAGTTAGCGCTGAGGCCAGATTTTCTCCACCTGCACTCAAATATCCGTAGAGGATTGTCTGACCACTTGGCTGCAAGTTAAACCTTGCATGTAGTCATTCTTTAGTTCTTGAAAATCACAAGATAGAATTAGGTATAATCATCAGATCCTGAAGTTCTCAATATAGGCTTGGAAGGAAGAGGGATTTTTAGAGCTTTACCAGGTTTTTCTTTCTTACCAGGGCTGGTAATAAAAAAAAAAATCTTGAGTCAGGTTTTAGGCAAAAATTGTTGAAGTATAAACTTCACAAAACGACTAGAGGATGTTAGTACATGTAGTGTCAAGGTTACATAGGAGATAGGGACTGTAGGTTTGTTCTTCATTTGAATTTTTATGTAAGTTGGAACAGGTACATTATTTTAATAAATGCAATTAGAACAGATGTTTGTCTCAACATAATATTAGGCAGCATGTGTCAGTTACTGTATAAATTCATCACTGTGAGTTAATCACTAACAAAGCAAAAAAAAAACTTTATGCATCCCATACATTCATTACCTCCTGGAGCAAGCTGTGCTTTGATATGCAAAAAATAAACAACTGCGGTGTTTGTCTTGATCATTAAAGAGTTACCAGAGCTTGCAAAAGAGTCTCAGCTGTGTTTGGCAAAAGATTCCTTCTGCAAGTCATGCAAACCGCCCCTCCCCCCTTCAAGCCTCCATCCTGCATAGGACAGAGCAGGGAAGCCCTGTTCGTATCTAGGACTTGTCCATATGTCATATGTCCTTATTCCGGGGACTACCTGTAGTAGATCGACCTCTGTCAACCTGCCTTCTTCCCATAGCACATTCTCCTGCCTTCACTTCCCCAGCAATATGTGCCACAATAGGCCATTGTACCAAAATAATCAATTTGTTATTTATTTCACTTGTCCGTGGTTTTTAAAGTTTTGGCTGATCAATATATATACATCAGGGTACAGGAAGGTGGTAAATGCCAGCTAAATAACGTCCTTCAGATTGTTGTGCTAATATTGATTTGATCAGTTGCTTGGGGATTGCTGACAGTGCATGAAATCACTCTAGCTGTGTTTGAAGGCATCTGGGATTATTAGCACTGCATGGCCTCAGTTTATGAATGTTTCAAGGCAGTTGATTAATCGCCCAATTGCACATCACAGACCTTGGCTAAACGCTCAGACAAACGTACAGTAAATGAATCTGGTTGGTCTCTGCTCTTATAAATAAATTTGGGGGAAGTTTAAAGGCGGTCTATCGTAATGGTAAAATACATCTGGCATAAGCATATTAAAGTAAACTAGATTATTCAAATAAAAAAGGTCTCCAAGAGGAGTCACAATATTAAAAAAGTAACATTGTACAATAAGTACATAGTAACAATATTGAGTCTGATTTATTAAAGCTCTCCAAGCCTAGAGTGGATTCGGTGAAGCTAGGTAATCCAGCAAACCTGGAATGGATTTCTTAAAAGTAATTTGCTATTTGTTAGCAAATGTTTTCAATTCTTGAGCAGATCCATTCCTGGTGTGCTGGATCTCTCAGCTTCTCTGATAAAAATGTATCCTCTCCAGCCTTTGAGAGATTTAATAAATCAGGCCCATTGTCTTAAAGGCCCCTTTTTAGACCACAAAAGCCGTAGCTGTCAGCTTCTCCCAGCCGTCCGTCTCCAACTACTATGCTGACAACTGCAGCTTTGTAATACCATTGAGTGTGGTTGAGATGCGGTTCTTCCTCCAGAGGAGGAAAAGCAACTGTTCGGCCAGAATCTACTTGTCATTTTTAAGAACCTCACCACGATCCACCACAGCAATAGTTGCATGCAAATTTAGTTTAATGGGAGCTGTTGGGACCTTGGTTGAGCCTATGGTAGGAGATTTCTGTCGGACGTCCGTCTCAGATGGCCATCAAGGTAGAGGGTGCATTTAAAAAAGTTTTGTCTGTTGTCTCCACTTTAAATTGAGCTTTGCCCACTCTCGTCAATCAGATTTTGCAAAAGTACATTTTTTTTATATAGTTTTGCATTTTCTAATTTAAGGATAGACTGTTGGTTGATGGGGAAACTTACTGATGCTGCCAAAATATTATATTACCAATTCCTTTATACTGAAGACTAAAATCCAGCAGAAAATGAAGTGGTCACCAAAAGCATTCAATCACATTTCACCTTTTTGTGAACAGATACCTAGATGTACAGACCCAATTTAATGTGCGCTGGTTATTGTAGCAATAACTCCACGGCTAATTTGCCTACCAATTTTCTTTTCATTCTTTTTTAGGATATATAAGGATTTTATTAGTTGCAATTTTTCTAAGAAATGCCTTGCTCAGATTTTTAATATAGATTCATAAATGTGTATGTTTTTATTGTTTACATTTTTTTATATTATTATTGAATAATATTTTTTTTTATTAGAGAATATTACATTACCGAAAACAATATATAGTATGCATATCAAAACAAGACAAAGAAACAAGAGAAGAAGTGCTGAAAACACCATAATTAGGGCAGTTCACATAGGAGCCATAAGTAAAAGTTCACACATTTGGAAGTGCTATAGTATAGGGGCAGCACAATGGCTCAGTGGTTAGCACTCTTGCCTTTGCAGCGCTGGGTCCCAGATTTGGGTCCCCGCCCAGGACACTATCTGCATGGACTTTGCAGGTTCTCCCCGTGTCTGTGTGGGTTTCCTCTGGGTACTCGGGTTTCCTCCCACATTCCAAAAACATGCAGTTAGGTCAATTGACTTCCCACCCAAAATTGACCTTAGACTGTACTAATGACATATGACTGAGGTAGGGTCATTAGATTGTGAGCTCCTTTGAAGGACAGCTAGTGTCATGACTATAAACTTTGTACAGCGCTGCTTAATATGATGGCACTATATAAATACTGTGTAATAATAATATCAACTGCCGGGGAATTTGGGGCAGTATAGTTTATGAGAGTGGGAGAGTTGCTTGAAATTATGTACACTGGATCATTATTATAGAGTAATCTATATGTAAACCAAGATGTTAGTTGAAAATATTGGATGATTCTTTGTTTCGTAAGGGAGGAGAGAGCATCTATGAAAGATTCCCAGACTTCGGAGAAGCTCCCCACTCCAGGTTCTTAGTTCAGGGAGGCCTCAATCCACTCCATTTGAAATACAAACATAAGTTTGTCTAGGAACAAACTCCAGGGTAGGAGGGTTGGGGACAGCCAGTTGTGGAGTATTGCTTTCTTTGTGACCAGGGAGACAATAGCTAGAAATTTTCTACTTCCCCCTTGTAGCCCAGAAACCCTGCAGATCCAGAAATCCCAAAATAGCCTATTCTGCGGTATAGGGGACATAGTTTACAAGAAAATTGAATTAATATTGTTTGATTATACGCCAAAAATATTTTATCTATGGGCAGGTCCAAAATGTGTGGAATAAGTCTGCTTCCGGTTTCCCACATTTAAAGCATTGGGAGGAGAAGCTGAGGCCCATGAGGAATACTCTGTCTGGAGATATGTTTGAATATTGAAAAGGTTAAGGATGAGGACCATTTTCCTATACATGGCTGCCGTAGTGGAGGTCCAGTCAAGGTCAAACAATATGTATCTCCAACTTTGTCCTGAGGAAGCGGACTCAGTTTCCGCAAAACCGTTGACATACCATAACATAAAATAACATACATATGGTTGTTCCTGCAGGAGATACGTACTAGCTCATTGATTTTATGTTTTTAATAAAAATTGGTATTGGTATGAAAATTGTACTTACTACAAGATTTTATTGTAACTTATCCTAATAGAATTTATTTGGTCTTCAAAGTCCTACTTTTGGTCCAATTTTTGTTTTGCTAAGGTCAAACAATATGTCTGAAGGTGGCTTTTGTGAGAAATGTAAGGTTCATTTACTCTATTATTCTTTTTATTATTAATCATTGATACTGTATGTATTTCTATGAAGAAATAAACAAAGAATGAATATGCCTGGAGATGTCACAGTTAGTTAGTTAGAACTGTTTACAAACCGAGCCATCACTGATAGCTGACATGGTAATCACATGATTGGTAATTAATATAATCACAATGATTGATTTCCAATATCTATTCTGCTAAACTGCAATCAGTGTCAGTGCAGCAAATGAATCACAGGGTGATGATTCCAAAACACAATTTAGGTTAATGTTTCTCTCCTCATAGGATTTAGCTTAATTATAGGCTACAGATTACAAACTTTCTGACTGGACACTGTGGTCTACAACTCCAACTCATTGCTTTTTTTCTCCACTTTAAAAGAATCAGCCACATACTATAGGAATTGGTTCCACCCCAGGAACATAGTAGCATGATTTATATCCAGAGATGTCCTCCTTGGCAGGACTGCACCCAAAAACTGGCAGAATAAATGTTTATCTGGGAATGTGATTAAGAAATATACAGCTCCCTTATCCTGAATGTGAATTACAGATCGCTTCTTATTATTGTCAAAAGATAAATAGTGTGAGATCCTGTCCAAAGCAAAGATCTCAGTGTAGCAGACTACATCCCGCTCTGGAAATCTTATATCACCCTGCTGTCTGCTTGGCTTAACTGTGAATGTCGGGTCTGCCTCAGACACATGCCTGATTAAAAGTCGATTTATGGTCATTTCTTCTTGGCAGGCTTTTCATCCAACCTATACAGAATTATTTATATAAATGCATATCGACAGTTTAAAAGGACAGTTGAAATTAAAGAAGAGAATCATTCACAAAATAAAACCCCTAAACTTATTTAATGAATAAAAAACAGGGCGAAGGCTATTAAAGGAACAGTGCAACCACATTTTATTCCCGATAGTGATAGGTAAAGAATACTGTCAGGTCTTTATTTCTGTGTGGGCAATAAAAATCTCACCCGCTTTGTGTCTACAGTTCTTTCCCTGCATGCGGAAATCACGGGCTAATTTAGATTAAGATTAATTTTCTCCTATTGTATTTGTTGGGCGGACACATATTGTTCTGCTGTGAATGTATACTCTACCGTTATCCAATACTCATGGAATCTTTTCTTGGACTATTTACAGGAAACTAATATTCCAGAACAAAGTCTTGTGACTGTTGTAAAACCGGGACTGCCAACAACGGCTGATTTGTATCTCCTGCCTTCTACAAACCAACCAAAGAGGAAAAGGAGCATTCCTAATGACAAGGTACACAGCGCGTTAAATAATTCACTTTTAAAAGTAAAGAATACGATTTTCAGTTTCAAATTGTAAATTTTGATTGAAAAAAAAGTTTATAACCTTTATTCATAGTTTTTAATAATTTATTTAAAAGAAGGAAATCAGAGAGTTGTTTATTAGAATTATATCTGTAGCCAAAAAACTAGAAACCCGTTCCAGCAAAAAATTTGTCCATCCTAGACTTTTGCATACATCCAAATTTTTCAGCTCTTGGCACACATTCACCGGTGTGCCCACTAGCATCTGAATCTCTCATTTAATCAATGGGAAGTCCAGGTCTTTATATCTAAAATGTGGCTAATATTATGTTAACTAGCAACGGTCACTTGAAAACATTCTCCGTTTTCTAAAGGGGAATTATTATTGTTATTTGTGATTGATTGTTAGAGATGTGTCCTGTTCTTTCTTTTATCCTTTGCTGTACACATTTGCTGGACATGAAGGACGCTGAAAATAAAGATTGTAGTCTAAAAGTGGCACATACTGCTTTCTACTTTACAAAATATGCTACTGAATAGCTACAAACTTTGTTTTATATAAATTGTGGCCAAATTGTACCATTTGGAGGCACTATCAGCCAGCAGATTGATCTGCCCATAATGCAGAATATCATGCTGCAGTTGGCAAATGATTTCATCCAACTCTGCATAGTTCTGGCATTGATACTTTGCAGTCACATTTCGCTGCTGAACTTGTCTGCTGAAAGACTGTGAATATAAACTGCCAGTATGGCCCTGTCGACAGTTGTACCAGTGCTGTCTACCACCATGTGTCCATAGAAAACTGTAATAGAACATGCCCACAGTGGTCAAGGTTGTTAAGGGAGGCAACAAGCCTCGATATTACTATAAATACATGAATATAAACAGATTTTTTTACCCGAAAATGAGACATTAGACATACTTTATACTTGAGTAAAACCTAGTGGTATGTCCTGGAACTGAATTATCTCTGGCTTGACAGATCAGAGCTGTTTGTAACAATTTACATGAGGACACAGCGCCATCTATTGGTGCCCAACAGTGATGCACAAAAGATCACTTAAGAGCAAGTGGCCTATCATAACCAAACTATAAAATGCTTTATATCAGGGGAGAAAATGGGCAAAATATACAGATTGAGCCAATTTGATTTTAATGTTTCCCCTTTTAAATAAATGTTTTAAAATTACACACCTTGGATATATTTATTTACATTATTTTACTTGCATTTCTGTTGGTTAGTGTTTTGAGTTAGCATTGACGCATGCATATTGTGTCCCAGGTTTATACTTGAGTCATTGTAGTTTTTCATTTTTCTTTCCTGGAAAGAGTATGTACCTCTGTTAACTTTTGGATCAATTTATATTAAAGTATATACTGTACTCTGATAAGTAGAATGGAAACTTGGAGTAGAGCAAACACTCACTCTCATTGCCTAGCTTTAGTTTTTCAAATAACTATAAGATAACTGCTTGGAGATTCCTAATACAAACATCAATTAGCAGGGGTTACTTTATCCTATACATGATTATTATTATTATTATTAACTTATGTTTATATAGTGCCAGTATACTACTCAGCACTTTACAAAGTATATAGTCGTGTCATTGTAAAGAATACCATAGAAATCACATCACACCAGGATAGATAGATCAAGCCATTGTCAGGAATGCTGGAGGAGATTTTTTATTTATTCATTACCTTAGTGGCTATCTCAGATTTACAGGAACAGTAGCTCAAGCAATCCCTTGGAAGTGATACTCATATATATTTTTTCAAACTCTCCACAAATGTTGTGCTTGAAAGCCAAACTAGTTGTTTGAAGCTGATAAATTAATTAAAGCCTCCATTAATATTGTGCACACCAGGCAGGAATAATTCAATGCAAACAGCACTTTCTCATTTGTAAACTATGTTCAGTGAAATCATTCCTTAGTGAAGATTAATGAAATGCTTGTTGTTGCTGATAAAAGGCTGAATAGATGCGAAGCTTTGTTTTCACTCATCCTGCCATAATTATGTTTTGATTGCGGAATTATGTTGTTGAAACGAAGCTGTTACCTAAATGAATTAACACTCCATCCTGCAATGATATTGTTTTAGGTAATCGTTTTTAAATCGATGAAAAGATGAACGGCCGCGTTCGTGTTTTGTTTAAGAGTGCCTTGAAAAATTTTTTAATTTCCTTTCACAGACTATGGATAAATTTAATTAAAGATGGCAGATAATGAATTTGTTTGACAGCCTTTCGGTTTTACTTCCTGCTTATTGTCGATATCAATTTTTATATGCACAATAATGTAAGAAATAATATATAATGTGTGCTGTTTTTATGTCTTTTATAGTTTAGCTCAGCTTTAAGTGAACTTTTTTTTCATTAGGGTGCAACCGAATGAAGTGCAGGTCACTCATGCAGTCAGGGCCAGATGTCCTATGTGCAGAGGTGTAACAAAGAGAGGATTTAAAAAAACATAACATATAGAAACATTGCATATTTACATTCATCCCTCCTGTCCCTGCACTGTAAATGCCGATACAACCTGAGAATAGGGACACTATCTGCTTATACATGGAGTTTGATTCAGTGGGCCTGATTTATCAAAGCTCTCCAAGACTGGAGAAGATAGCCTATCATGGGTGAACCTGGGTGATCCAGCAAATCTAGAATCGACTGTCCAGGAGTGAAAATATTTGCCAACTAATAGCAAATGATTTTAAAGAAATCCATTCCAGGTTTTCTGAATCACCCATGTTTATGATGGTCCCGTAATGGTCTACCTTCTCCATTCTTGGGGAGCTTTAATAAATCAGGCCTAATGTCTTCAGTGCCAGAAAACCTAATATATTATTTTTTCACTGCTCTACAGTCACATAATCAGTGAAGATCACAAACTTCAAAGCAGGTATCCCCTGCAGTCACTTAGAACTGAACTCCAGCAGGTAAATGCAAAAATCAATACATATATAAACTTATAGACAACGTGAACAATTTTGGGCCCCAGGAAGTTTGTGCCGTAATGATACAGACTGGCTGTATGTAAGCAATGCAATCGTTACCCTGGTCTGGACCTGCAAAGACTACTCTTTAAGCCTAGGAAAAGAAACAGACAAGAAAGGGAAACAATTTTGTTTCCCAAGCTGCTCTATGTACACAAAACCAAAGTTAAAATCATCCATTAAAGAATACTGTACTGCTAACCAATCTGCTAACATAGGCTAAGGGGGATGAGACATCAAAAATGTAAATGACTGCCTAAAGTCTTATTTTGCACTGTATTTAATTTTTGCTATAAGACTGTGTATTCTGTGTTTCTTGATATAATTTTAATGTTCCTATTTTGTTTTTTTATAGAGAATAGCAGCAATAAAGCAAGCTTTGAATTCACACAATATCACTTTTTTCCTGAGAGGTGGATTTTGGGTTTTAGTGACATTAAGTGATTCAGTTTCAGGTAATTTTCCCTCTTTTGTTACTTTTGGTTTTAATGATCTTTTTTTTAAAGGCATTGAATATAATGACTAAAAAATAAAATTGCAATAAAAGTACTTTAGAGCTGAACTCCAATCACACAGCTAACTACATGAATTAATCAGATATAGGAAAGCTGCTTTATTTACCAAAGGTTTTTCTTTCCCTTTAGCTAGTATTAAACAAATAATTCTGGTAACACAAGGGTATGTAGGAGCGTTTCTTGGCCTTTTTAACATGGGGGAACCCTTGAAAAACTTTGTAGATCTTCAGAGAACACCTGCTATGATTACTATATTTACAGCTAATAGTACATTAGTATGGTGGTCAGTAGGAAGAGTATAAATTCTTTTAACTGAATAATTGTGAATGATTTAGCTTTTTTGTCACTCTCCAAGTCCATATGGAGCTCTATATTTATTATGAAGCCTATGAAAAGTTGGGGAATTAGCAGAGATGTTGGGCCATGTTGCTACCAATAATTTGCCTGGGTGTTTGTGTATATAATCAGAATTTTCTCTCTACAGATTCCCGGGTGGTTGGAGGAACTGGAGGGTACTGGGCTATAGTCATCATCTTCTCTATATTCATTGTAGCGGTTGGAGCCTTCATCCTTTATAAATTCAAAAGGCAAGTTTCAAAACAAATTCTGCACTAAAAAACTAAATTATAATCTGGTTTTGTTACAGGTTAAAATGATTGACATTGTATTCCTTTTTTATATTAAGTCTGTAATCATTGATTGGTCCAATTAATACTCCTTATGTGCCTAAGAAGCGAACTTTTGGCTTGCTATATTTTTCTTGCTTTGCTCTACATGATTGAATTAAAAGAATCAATAGTTGGTAAAAAGGAAGGAAAAACCTATTAATCTCATTAAACTAACTGTCATGGGCATAATGCCTTGGATATCACACAGCAGATATATGACTGTAAGGCTGTAGGTAAGGAAAGTGCAAAGTCATTACAAAAGTCTAATGCTTAGGTATGAAATATGAGATATCAAACCTTTCCTTTTCCTTAAATTCACTTTAACTTCCAGCCAGAGTTTGTCCCCCGATCTTTACAGTTTTTGGAGGATAGGGAGTATGAGAGTTTAGTATTTTTAGTACTAGGTAACAATAGTGGATATATTTATTCAGGTGATTTGAATTAATTCAATTTACAGACAAGCAGTTTCAAGTTTCTTTTCCGTGCTAATAGTCACACAAGATGGGTAAACTTTGTCTTTGCGCCCAATGCAGGAAAATGCCTGGCAGAAATGTATATGCTCAAATGCACAATGAGAAGGAGCAGGAGATGACAAGTCCCGTGAACCACAGCGAGGACACACAAAACATCATCCAGGGAGAGGAGTTCATTGACGATGACATGGACACACAAACACTAGGAAATGCAAGAGGTAACTGAATTATTAACATGTTTTTTTTTTCCCAGTGGGTCTGGTGTTATGGCCAGTAGGTTATCACAATACCACTGTAAAAAAAAATGACATTGTGCTCCACAGCAGATGTTCATTTCAGTTTTCTAGAGCATAAAAGTAAAAAAAAATTGGATTTTTTGGAGCCATATTTAGCTCTTAGCTGCCTTTGATATTGGTCATAACCAGCACCGAGGTCTTGGTATCATTCCCTCCAGCGAGTCATTCTATATTCTAATATGGATTTAGCATGAACTCTGGCTTCCCCAAGCTTTGCTTGTAGTTTATTGCCTTCCATTCCTATCCCATAGTCATACAACGTGTGTGTTTGGCAAGATCAATAGATTGTAAGCTCCTCTGGGGCAGGGACTAATGTGCTATGAAGAGCTAAAGTTTGATAACAGTAAATAAAGAAAGAAAATGCTAATCCTTATAAGGTGCTTATTATCATTTAGAACACATAAATGCATGTTGTAATCCAAACATCAGAGGTAACCTATTATACCTTATTAAAAGGTTACTATTGTCAGTAATAGTCAAATTTACATATTACATTGGCCTTCATGTTTTAGTAAAATAATGTCTGAAGATATAAAAAGTTGCACAATTTCTGTTGTTCCAGGTGTATATTACGGATAATTTATAGGAATAAAAATTTAAAAGCTGCATTGGCGCATTACAGACTCCAGGTCATCCCGCTCTGATGGGTTTACTGCTTAGTGTTATACACGTCCTTCTGTCTACATCAGAGTCTGTATTCTGACTTGGTGGGGTGGTTGGGATTCACAGCTATAGGAATGGAAGACACAAGAGAAAGCCAGTCTATATTTCCCATGGGTGGTGTATATAAATCAGAGGAAAGGAAATGGGAACATGAGAAGTCAAGAATTTACTATATTGGCCTGCCTGGTTTAATCCATCAACACAATTCAATGGCTTCATTGACGAAAACCCAGACCTGGTATTGTGCAGTACAGGATTTTCGTAAGTGAAAAAATCTTAAAACCTTTAACCTAACACCTTACTCCCCCCCATGATGAAGATTCCTTAAATACACAATTAACACTTTACTTCCTCCCAACACTTAAACCTAACCACAATAAATTGGGGGGTTTATGGGGCATGTGCCAGTTGGAAGTACATCTAGATAAACTATAACCAATAGTTTCTATAATTCAAATGGTGTTACAAATAAGGATTTTTTTTCTCTTCACCATGAATTGGAAGTGAATTATTGTAGCATTTTCTGTACAAGACCAAAAACAAGATTCAGAGCACTGCCATTTACACCTCTCCATGGGCATTAAAATACAGATTGTACTTTTTTATTCTTAGGGCATCGCATTCACTTTAAATAGACAGTTTGCAAGCTTTAATGGTCAAATACATATTTATACTCAATATTTGGCCATGCGGTGCACTACAACACAGCATTTAAACCTTTTATTTGCCTTGCTCTATAGCATTTATTTGTAATTTATAGGTGAATTGGGGTGCCGTTTAAAGTGAATAATACCCTGCGTTGTGTTAATACACATTAAAGTATGGATTTTATTGCACATTAATGCGCAAGGTGTGAATGGGCTTTTTTATTATTATTGTTATTATTATTATTATTATTATTAATAATAATAATAATATTATTATTATTATAATAATATTATAATATTATATAATAATAATATTAATATAAAACAGTATTTAAATAGTGCCAACGTATTAGCACTGTACATTAAATAAGGCTTCAAAATATTTTGTTGCTACAAAGCTTGTCAAAGTTTGTTGCAGTTCTGTTCAGTAGAATTTGCATATCGAATTGGGAACATTTTGTTTTCTTGCAATTAATATTCGTGGACCGTGCTAAATATATATGGACTTCAGCATATGTGTGTAGATGTGTTTTCTTATATGAAGACATGTGACTCAGTTCTGTTTTGCTTTTTGCATTGTTTTGTTCTAAAATCAACTTTTATTGCAGATCCATCTTTCCTCTGTATAATAAAACAACAATATAAAGCCTCTGTATCAATGTTTGCTGTAGTGCAGTATATTATGTTATAACAAGAGGTGTTAGGTTATTTACCCATAGCCGTGTTATCATGTTACCGCTAATATCTCTTCCTATAAAAGGTAATCACTGATAAGTTTTCTGTACACGATAGAGAAGTCTGCTTACCCAGAAAAGATTTCTGCTTTTGAATGGCAATACGTTTTGTGGCTTACATTCAGCATTCTTGCTACATTATTTTACTGGATCAAAACATAAAATCCATAGCTTGGTTTTATTCCTTTTTAAAGGGCCACTAAAGTTAAAGAGCTTTGTACAGGTTACTTACTGCAGCATTGAGAATTAGAGATCCAAGCTTACAATATCTCCGCATTGTTAGCTGCCAAATACCTTACAGCCGCTGTATTTTATCCTTCTAATCCGAAAAATACAGTGAATGTGGGGTGAAAAGGTTGTGGTGTTGTATTGGCCTGAGACTACTTTTCTGAATGATTTTATGCCTAGAAGTTTCCCAGCATGCTTTAAATGTATTCAATGTTATTTGGGTTTTTTTGCATTTTTATATTTACATTTGCTATTAGAATAATACATGCATTTTCCAGGTATGTCAAGTAATTCCTCCTCTTTATTTCAGTACAGAATTATGGCCCATCTTATACTTTGCTAGACATGGTCCATCGGGTGACCTTTGTAAGATTTCAGGCACCAATACAAACGAAGGGGATTTTAGTGATAGCTGGATAAATGTTGGTGAAGTCAAAGCTAATACAAGTTGTTCTGGCCCAGACTCCGCAAGAGACTAAGACTTAGTACATACTAGCCGAAAAGAATGGTTTTAGACTAAATGGGGCCCTGGGTAAATATGGGCCCCATATGCACCAAAATGCTCAGCATTGAAACTCCCTAGACACCCCTACTATTCTATCAAATAGAGAGAAGGAGGGGGGACCTTAGACAATTTAACAGATTTCCCAACCCTAAAATCAGACCTGCATGCCGATCTATAGACGTTTATGTTGCTTCATATACAGTCCATATCTGTTTTTTTGGATCAGAAATTGCATTGGAGGTAATTATCACATAACGTACTAGACCTAACTCTCACCAAAATCTACATTAGATTAAAACGGAATCAAATTGGATAAAAATAAAGTGTGCTGGGAAGTTTCTGTGGCCAATTAGTCTGTGCAACTGATCTTAAAGTACACTTGTCATAAAATCCTAATTGCCTGTATGCCATACTGAAGCTTTGATGTCCATATTATCATAGTCACTGATTCAGAAGTTTGGAGATATAGAATTCTAGGTTTTCATTTTGCTTCTTTTGCTGCTGATTATTCTCAGGCAAATGACATTTATACAAGATGACCAGCAATGGCCACTGAAATATTTTGTTTATGACTGGTGTACTTTAAGTTGATGCATTGACCATTGTTTAGGTATTCTGGGCATATATCTAAAATTACTTTATTTGATGCTTATGTCTCGACATAATAAAACATATTTGGTGTATTTCTGCAATACCTGCTCTTTAAAAACGCAAATACAGAAACGTACCTACTAATATGTCAAAAATCGAATCTACTCCCAATTTTCTGTAGTGATCTGACAATGCTACCTCTGCTGCACTAACATGCCAAGCAGTGTTGTCAGCCTTGCCCGGCTTTTCTTAGTTAACCTACACAACCCTGACACTTTCCTTATGATAAAGACTAGATGTTCTATGGTCAATCAGTGGAGAACTGACAGCAGGGCTGGCAATGCTGCTTAGGATTTCAGTGTAGCAGAGAAAACGTCTTGTCAGGTCATTACAGAAAGTTAGGAGCTTGTTGGATTCCCAGCAGATCAATAGGTACTCTTGAAAGATTAACAAGACAGTGAAACCTGCTTGTACTGCAGAAATTTAAATATATATATAAATATATATATTATAAGTAATATTTTTATTATTTTGCCCAGACATAATCTTTAACGCTCATAAAAAGATCAACCGATTACCAACAGTTATTATGAGGTTATATTTATTTAGTGATAACTTCTTAGATGATGTCAACTTTACTGGCCCTTTAAATGATCTCATGCTTTGCGCTCTTCCATCCTGCAGCTCTCAGACTCATGCATCCTCTGTTTCATTTTCCCATACACTTTATTTTGCTTGTTTGTTTGTTTTTCTACGGCCCAACCTTGGGATTCCTCCACATCATTGCCTTGCAGTGACACTATCTGGGAGAGGTGGATTGTTCAACAGCTACAAGGTCCCTTTATTGTCGATGCCTGCCAGTGTCCATTCGCAGGTCAGTGGCATGTTAGGTGGATGTTTGACCCTGTTCCTTTATCCCTACAGATTATCTGCACTGTTACTGCACTACAGAAAAGCCATACACCCCGCCAATGTTAGGCCATCCTATGCGGAACCACTAGGATATTCAAGATCCGCCACAGATCGGTGCACTCAAAGATCTTTTATGTTTTGTATTGCTGCACCTTTTTATTTTATGGATTCTTGTTATTAAACTGCCCTTTCACTTTTCAGTGTTATGGAATAGGAAATCAGGAGCACTAAATAACGTTTTATGTTTGGAATCAGCTACACGGGAGATGTTTCTTTTCCTAGTAGCGGGATATTAATCCCATTGCTGACACTCTCACAACACACTGAAATCAAAGCCCTGCACAATTGTCAGCAATGAGATTGATTCCCGGGCTGTTGGAGTTCACAGGTATCTTGTGTAGCTGATGACTTACACAGAAGTAAATATGGTTATTATTTTGGAGTGGTAACAAGAATAAACTTATATGAAGTGATGGCCAAATATATGGCTGACAAAGGGAAAGCTTTTTATTATTAATTTTCCAAAACTGTTACTTTTATGTTAGCAGCCTAAAGCCCAGTACAAACTTTTTGTAGCTGGAAATGACCGTTTATGATCAGGAGAATACACAGTGCTATTCGTCTATGGAAAGGCGGGTGGGGGATGAGCAAATGGCACCCTATTGTGCTCTTTTGTAAAAGAAAGTCCAATGGATGTTCCTTATCAGAGATTCATCAATCTGCCAGGCCACTATACACACTAGATTTTCATCCAAAACAAGCACTGCTGTTAGTCTTGGTCAACAACTATGTAACATGCGTACGTATCTTCATAACCTACAGAAACAGTTTACCTTTAGGTCTTCAGTTAATAATGTATAAACCTAATAAAAAAAAACAATATGAAGTGAACCTTAAATTATAATTACTGTGAAAGAGGTTAAGTTTATATTGGTGTTTATTTAATTATTATTATTATTATTATTATTATTATTATTATTAATAATAATAATAATAATAAACAGTATTTATATATCGCCAACATATTATGCTGCGCTGTACATTTATTGACAGATACAGACAGTGACACAGGAGAAGGAGAGGACCCTGCCCAGAGGAGCCTATATTCTAAGAGGAGGGGAAAGTAGCATACATTTCCAAAATGATTATATTTACTTATAAATAATAAACAAAGCTGTCCTCAGGTAGGTTCAGACCTGTGACGGGATAGTAGCTCCCACCTTCCCAGCTGCTCGGCTGCTTGCACCATAGAGCTGATTCCTAAAAAAACAGTGTCTGCAGATTTAATAAATTAAATGTAATACATTTAATTTAAAAATAATAATTTAATCACGGGTGTCAGTAAATGGTACTAAACCAATCAATGCTCCCCCCCTATTATTTCTCATTTGGATGGTCATAGATAAAAGCTACAATGTGCCCCCCGGTTACCAGTTCACTGGCATGAAAAAGCGGTAACTCTACCTCAACCTCACTGCCAATCTGAACATAGCTTTGGGGGAAGCATTTATCAACTACAAAGTATTTACTGTAAAGTATACAAAGTATCTAAATAAATGGACTAACTGGAAATAGTATTACATGATCAAAATAATCATAACATCAGGCAACTACTAGGGAAGTGGGGCAGCTCTACTGCAATGTAGTTTATAAGAATTGTTAAATTAACAATTAAATTGGAAAGTAAACATTAAAAAAAACAGACTTCTAATGGAAACTAGAAAAATTCTGGTGCTCCAGATGAGATTTTTCTGGTGGCTATTAATTATAATCTTTTATTTATGTGCCAACATATTAAACAGAACTTTACAAAGTCCATAGTAATGGGACTAACTGTCCCTGAAAGGGGCTCACAATCTAATGTCCCTACTATAGTCATTTGTCATTAATACAGTCTAAGGTCAATATGGGGGGAAACCAATTAACCTAACTGTATTCTTCTGCAAAGGTCTTTTGTAGAACAGTTTGTCTTAGGTGAAGCCAATTCAATATGCATAGACCTCTGTTTATTATCTGTTTAATATCTGTATGAAAAGGGTGACTCCTCATGCAGCTAATATCTTTTTTTCAACCAAAATGTTCTGCAAACACTATTAGATGTATTATGTACTTGTCACGAACTGATCAAGGAATACCAATCATTTTACTGTCTTACACCAATCAACATCAAACAGATATTATCAAGTTCAGATATGATCGAATATAATCTGATTAGAATTTTATCAGATCTTGCCACTGCGTAGCTTTCTTTGTACCATTCAATGCAATACAAAGCTATTAGTTTGACCGATTGCCCTTCACTCCCACACATGTACCTAGGTTCAATAGAAAGAAACAGCTTTTCCTGATGAGTGTTCTCCAGGAAAGTCCTCATTTACTAATTATTATTATTATTATTATTTTTATTATTAATAATAAATAGTGTTTATATAGCGCCAACAGATTAAGCAGCGCTATACATTAAATAGGAGACAGACAGATACAAACAATGAGACAGGAGGAGGAGTGACACTGCCCAGAAGAACTTACTAATTGTTAAAATTATTATTACAAATAATAATAATAGGCAGTATTTATATAGAACCAACATATTATGCAGTGCTGTACATTAAATAGAGGTTGCAAATGAAGCACAGAAACAATGCGCCTGATTTATTAAAGCTCTCGAAGGCTGGAGACGATACACTTTCATCAGAGAAGCTGGGTGGTCCAGCAAACCTGGAATGGATTTCTTCAAAGTAATATGCTATTAGTTATCAAATGTTTCGAACCCAGGACCTAATCCATTCCAGGTTTGCTGGATCACTCAGCTTCACTGATGAAAGTGTATCCTCTCCAACTTTGGAGAGCTTTAATAAATCAGGCCCAATGACACAAGAGGAGAGGAGGACCCTGCCCAGAAGAGCTGATTTTAGTTCAATTAATGTTTTTTTATAAAAAATGTAGAATAGTGTTTGCCTAGCATAAGACAGATACAACCATGTGTGCACTGAGCCCTTAACAGTTCCCCCAAGCAGCTATTCTGCAAATCTCTATAATTGCTGCAATAACAAATACATAGCTTGTAGGTAAAGACTGTAATATTATCTGAAGATATTCTTTCACTATGCTGTCCTTTTAAAGTATCCCAGAGAACAGAAAACAGAATCACATCTGTATAATAAAATCCAGTATCAGCTGTCAAGCAAATGCCAAAAACTGAAATACTAGTGTTTGGTGGAGAAGGACCACTCCCTTCCTCCCAAGTGTATCTCTGTACAGAATTTACCTTTTCACCACTCCAAAATATTACCATTGTATAATAGTGAGAGAATGATGTGGTTGATAGATGTGATAATTTGTCTCTCTGCTTTATTCGCAGGTAATCACTCAGGAGTGGTTTTAAGTATCAACTCTAGAGAAATGCACAATTATCTTGTTAGCTGATGTTTACAGAAGGAGACAAACATTGTACAGACTCTTCTCTAAATTGTAATATTCTTCCCTGGTGAATGGCCAGCTTGGGAATACTCAGACTGTAACAGCAATCGGAGAAGTTTGTTTCTAACCTGTCCTGAAGATACGTATTGTCCGCTACTACCAGAGAGCGATCCAACCGCCCACCTGTATCAAAGACTCGTTTTCATACAACCGGCAGTTGTTACAACTCATATTCAAGTAGTAGCGAATTTGTAACCCAAAACACAACTTTTGTGTTCTCTTCATATTATGTGTACACTTTATTACATTTTCATTTTATCTAGAGTTATTTTTTTTTCCAAAATCCAAGTTTACTTTAGAATAATGGAATTTCCATGGTTTGACGGGAAGAAGTGTGTCCTGGAAAGGAGAGGAAGATCTGGAATTTGGAATGCAGATGGCCCTTTTATAAGCCATTTACTGGAATCATGGTTATTAACAGACTTGCTGACTGCCTTATACATCCCAGATTCTCTGACTCAGGTCATAGAGTTGATGGGCTTGCTAAAAGTATTTTGCCGAATAGGAGGAGATCATGAAGGTGCTTGGATTGATCAGAGGTCGAGCTTAACATTTCCAGATTTTACTTTTTGTAGTGCAGGTCCACGTTAATTAATGATATAGGAATTTAATAAAGGGAAACTCTCGCTTAACATTGAAAACACATGTGGAACTGATCACAAATAAATTTTATGATATCAATATCTAAATTCCATTTACCCTCTGCAAACCAGAAATCAAGTTCAGAAAGCTCTACAGAAGAGGAAGCCTCATGCCAATGTAATACTGATCCTTTGTATTCCAACTAAGCAGTATGGGAAGGAGGATGTGACACAAGAAGGGACAGAGCTAAGAAATCTAAACAGACATGTCATCCTCTGACTACAAGTCATACGAGTAACAAGGAAATCACAGAGACTGAACAGAATACCTATGGCAGAAAAACATTTTTGTTCAATCAATACAACCATAGTATTTTACCCATGCATTAAGATTTGCAAATGAGCCATCTCCAGCCACAATTTGATTAGTTTTGTATAAAGCAAAGAAGGTTAAACCAGTCAGAGTATGTAACTTTTCCTCATTCTGGTTGGTGTTGGGCAGCTGTTAGGATTCTGAACTGCCCCTTAAATACTTTTGCATTCTGAAAATTAGAATGGAAGCCTAGCACAAGAAGTACAGTTAGTGCCAATATAATGTGTATCATGGTGCACTTCATTCCAAAAAATGGTTCTGGTCATTTTCCTTTAGTTGCTGTGTGTTGGCTTACCATTTAAAAATTGAGCATCACCACACTCGTGTGCTAATGCACTGAAAAAGGACAAAAGATAAGAATATGAGTTACATATCTGGGCAGCTCTGGAGTTAAAACTAATGTGTATTGGTTATGCTGTATATAAAACCACATAAATATCTCTGCAAGTAACACACAACAATGGTTTTGGCTCACAACAAATAAAAACAATATAACTGGATTCATTTACATTGCTGTTGTTTAAACAAGAGACTCATCAATGGATAATTACATATGCCTTTCATTTTTTTCCATAGACAGTAAAAAGTTAAAACATTTGTGGATTTAAGGGAGCTAGACAAGACAGCTGATACCTGGCATAGCTGAAACGCCCTATTTTGGTGGAGGTTACAATTGTCTGACCCGATACTAATTCCAAGGCAGAACAGATCTGTGCACCTTGCCTGTGACAGGTCTTGTAAAATAAATCATTCCTTTGAGAAGTATGGAACTTCCATTGCTTTCTGGTACTTCTGGTTGATATGGATGGTTGTATGATGCTGTTTAGCCGTTATATTTATTCTATCCTACATTGACCTCACTTCTTTGGAGTTGGTTCTACCAAAGCAAACCAAAAAGAAAAAAAAATAGCAAGTACATCATTGCTGTATCCATTGCATTTTTATATTGTGTACCCAATGAAAGTATGCTGTATGGCTAAAAGTATGCAGTTTTCTCCAAATGTTGTGTTGGAGGTGCATTTTACACATTTATTCATTTCTAACCTTTAGGCAGCAGTTTGGGAAGGACCGTTGTCATTTCCAATATGACTGTGCCCCTGTGCACAAAGCAAGTTCCATAACGACAAGTCTAATGTGAAGGAACACAAATGGCCAACATAAAGCCCCAACCTCAACCCTACTGAACACCGTTAGCATGAATTCGATCCTGGATTGCAAGTCAAGTGTTCTTATCCCATGCCGCTACCTGATCTTACAATTAGTTGAATCTTTTGGCTGAACGGGTACAAATTCCCACAGACACACAAATGTTGTAAAAGGTCTCCTAGAATAGCATAGGCTGTTATAGCAGTAAGTGGGATGGCAAGTCCGTATTATGCCCATGGTTTGGGAACAGTATGTCTAACAAACTCACAATATACATATTGTGTATATTTATTGTCTATAGTACAATTGCCCTTATTTGTACAGTTCCTTTCTTTCACCTTCCTAAATCCACTGTCCATAAACTCTATATAGTTGCAATTCTTGTGATAACCAGGCAAATATTGGGCCACTAGAATGTGATAATGAGCAGCTGCAAGTATCAGATATTCTTATTACACATTGATACAGTATATATGAATTGCAATACCACCCATTCCCATTCGCTATGCATAAAAATGAGAAAAAAAAGAAGGTTTTCACAGCATCTATATGCCAGGTGCTAGCATTCCAGTGATGTACCAATCTTTCATTACCTTGTCTTTTAGTGAGACTTTTTTCCCATTAATGGACGGTCTTACACTAGGGACCTGATTTCATGAAGTGTGAATTAAATGAAATTGGAGCTTACTTTAAACATCCAATAATGAGGAGGGTGGATTTTTACACAAGATTAAAAATTTGACTTCATTTCACTTAACTTCACACTTTGCTAAATCACCTCTTATATGTAGTGGAAACATTGATTGCTAAGAAGATACTTGTGGAAAGTTATAATAAAGTTTAATTAATAAATGAATAAAATGCATTTAAAAAGTGAGGGGTATAGACACAGCCAATGAAATGAATGCTTGTGCTAGAGCTACACTGGCATTCTCTGTAATTGAGACTTGCCTTAGGTATTGCACACCACCAAAATGTGTTACTAGAAGGAAGAATGTGAACAAGTAGTTTATTCTCTGAGCAGCAAAATTATATATTTAGAAGTATTTTAATCACTTATGATGTGTTAAAGTGTTTCTGAAGTGCAGGAATGGGAACAGCTGGTTAAAGCCGTGATGCAGTCATTTCCAGGAGCCTTCCCCATGTGCAACCTTCTAGCATGGTGGCCAAGATTTCCCACGGTATAGGACATAACAATGGGACCAAGAGGAGATCAGACTAGTGTTCTTACCCAGTCATGTTAGGGTTATATTAGTTACTCTATACTCTTATCTACTATACATAGAACCAAGCATCTATGTATTATAAATTTAAATGAGATCTATACATCGGTCATTTTTTTATTTTGATACACCTGTATCCCTGGAATTTGGAATCCTAGCACTACATGTACCATTACAGTGGTGCAGTGAGTTTGAAACTGGCATACCAGAGACTACCAGAGATTATGGAACAATCTAGATCACAGAGATTTTGTATTATTTCATTGCAAATAACCTATCCGAGAGTTTCTGGGAGCCTAATTATCACCTTATGTGATCATTGTAGTCTTGTGATGTATCTTCTACAATGACCTACATTCCAAGTAGGGATGAGCAAGTAATTTAGGCATAATTGATTTTGCTGCAAAATTATCTGTTTCATTGCCAAAGCAAGAGCTATCAATTTTGCCTATTCAGCTGCTTAGATGGCATTTTCTTGAAAAATCAAATGATTTACTCTTGGAAAATTTATGATAGTTTGGTTTGTCTTGGAACATAATAAGGGGGCTAATGAAGGAGCATTTTTGGAACGAGAACAGGTACAAGGTTGTTGGATGGAGTTTTTTCTCAGGAGCCACTTACAGCCCATTGCACTCTTCTTCTGTGTTCCCAATGTATTTTACTAACCTTTTACTAATTCCTAATGCCAAGCAGAATCTAATAAGGTCATGTAGGTCAGAGTCTGGAAATATTTGCTTTGGATGCTTTAAACAATCCAATGGGTATGGAATTAACTCTCAGTTCTGCTACGGAAATGTGGCATCACCCAGAAATCCTTTCCCATTGTGGTTAGTTAGAAACATCTTTGTACTCTTACTACACTAAGAAATATACCTTATGCAAAGATTTATTAATTTATCAGTCCCACCAGTATTCCACAGACTACGATTGCCTTATTATATGAACAAACTAACATCCCCCAAAGCCACACATTCCAATAGTATTAGGCGTCTGCTGTTATAAGGTTGAATGATTGCATTAGGTAATGTTTAATATGAAGTTGTGTAGACTGTGTGTATACCGAGTTCTGGAATTCCAGTTATAGTAACCTTGATGCAAACATTATTTTCTGCTCATTTCACATGTAATACTTTGCCTCAAATGATCATTTCCGTTCAGTCTCAGATGTTTTATAGCACAGTAAAACTTTTTATGAAAAAAATACGATTATTTGTTCTGTTTACTTGCAAGTGTTTCTATGTATGGGAGGATGGTAAACTTTCTCTAAATTATTCTGAAATAAAAGTTGGAAGTAAGGAATTTTATCAACGTGTTTCCTTGACTTGCTTTGTCCACTGGAAAAAAAAAAGACTTGATACCTTCTTTATCCAGGGCCAGAGTAAAGGGAATGGTATTTGTTCATCCAGAAATTTCCATTTGCTGGAATAAAACACTGATGTATTGTACTTCTCGGAGACATTGGCACCGAAGTATGTGAGTTTCCATCTCTATCTAAAATGGATTGTGATTTGTTTTACAATATATGGATGGAAATAGGCGTGATCACATGCTGTAAAGCTTGCATGCCAAATAGGTGTTTTTTAAACCCATTCTCAATAGTTAAAAGTGGACCTAAAATATAAGATCAGGGTATTAGCTAACATTATTAGTTAAACCCTAACGCCCAGTATAAAAACACAGCATTAAAAAAAAGTTAGAAAAAAAAGAGACAAATAAATATACATTCCCCGTTGGTAATAAAAAATCCAGCTGTTCCAGAAAATTAAACGTTCTGCCTTGGGGCCATTTTAAATTTGTTAGCTGTTCCCAGCCACCCCTCTGCAACTACTATGCTGACAACCACAGAGTTTGACAAGTGCTTTGTTGAGTGAGGTTGAGTGCTTCTGTGGTTAAGAATGGTTCTATCTACAGAGGACAAAAAAAGTTTTATTTGTGTCACCCTGCTGAAAGGATTTACCACATTTTTTGCCCAGGTAATTTTTGTCATGGGACATAATGGACATGATGGCAAATCAAAAAATTCTATAATTTTCAATTTGATGTTTAGACAGACTTAGTAAAACTCTTAATACACAATTTACAGATAATCGATGGCATAAAGTCTGTGTCATGGCTTGTAAGTGCTCTGTAAGTAGGAAAATTCAAGAATCAACATATAAAGTCCTCACATATTGCTGGTCTACCCCTGATATAAACTTCATAGATGATTTCTTGAAAAGTCACATGTAAATTGAAAGTTTAAGGAGAACATGGAACTTTGGAACCCATGTGTTGGGTCATACAAAGCTTCCTTCACTCTCTGCCTCCACATTACAGCTAAAGTTTTAATGTTATTAATATATTATATTGAAATACCCCGATAGTACCATTCCTTGGATCCAATCAAAGCAAGGTTCAAAATGTTTATTTTTTAGTTTAGTTTTTTGTTTTAATTCCTTTACTTATTGAATGTAAGAAATGAGAGCAATAGCTTTGGATTCCATTGGTTTTCTTAGCAGAAAAGGAAGGTAAATCCTCAGACGGGATCCCTTGATGGCAGCTGTCCATGGGAGGGGTTCTTTTCACATTTCTCTATATTTTTCGCAGATAGGAAGTATTTGAAAATCTTTACTTTTGGGACACAGCAATGAGTTAAAAAATAATATCCAAAAAGTTTTTTTTTCATTTCAAATAAAGATAATCTTTAGATTGCTGACAACGTTTCTTTTTTTCTCTTTGGGATTCTGGTGAAAAGTTTCAACACTTTTAGTTAGAATGGCAGAAAACTTAATATGAATGAGGTCTCTTGAAGGTTTTATTAGACAAATTGAGCCCTAAAGCAAGCCTGCCCAATCTAAGCAAATGTTATTCTATCATCTGTTTTGGAAAATACTTACCTTTCTATCAGAACACAACATTCAAGGGCAGAGGCTGAATATATGGTCATATAAGCTATGGTCTTGGGAAAATAGCTCATACAAGGCTTTCCATTTGTGTCAAAAGCTTAATGAAGTGACAGGGGAGCACAAGAAGGGTAAGTGTATATATTCTATATAAGCAAAGCAGAGATACACCTAATGGCAGGCAGCTTTTACTGTTCTTCCACTTTAGATGACCCATTGTGCTCTGAGAATTCCTTTTCATGTATTATTTTCTATAAAAACAGATTGCATAAAAACAGAAAAAAACAAAATAAAATAAGGTAAAACTGACCCAAAACTTTTATTGTTTACCTGCACATATCCTATCAATTAAAGAATTGATGCCCAAGCTACCTATACTGCACATATCATTGCTGTGATTCCAGGGATGTGTTGTAAAGATGTTCCAGTACCGGCACTGCAATTTTCGGGGTAATAAATGTTAAGAGTTATTGTCTGACGGTTAAGGAAATTCTACAACCATCTTTTCCCAATGTAATATCACAGGTCTGCCATAATCTTTGCTGACCTTGCTGCCTTCTAGATTCAGAAAGTAATGCATGCCGTTAGCACTATATCTCTCTTGTAGGTATAGAGATAAATGCTGTCAGTATAAAGTGGTGAAATGAGATCACCCAAGTGAAGAGCCGTTATCTGTCACTGACATCTGCTCTGCACTTATGTTCAGGAGGATACTGAATCCAGGACTCCAGGTAAATGTAGGTCACTGCAGACGTAGGAATGACAAACTATGTTCACATGTAATGCTGCAAGTTATAAAAAATAACATTATTCAAGATGAATATTTCATACCCATCTAGTGGAAATAGTAATTCTCTGTAATTATGCAGTCACCACATCCTGCAAGTCTGAACAACTTTTATACATTAAAGAATATAGAGGGCAGAAATGCTTTCATGTTAGAATCTCCTGGTGATCTCTAGATTACATGGATTTGCTCCAGAGATGACTGCATGGCATTTCTCAGGGCGGTTTTCTTGACGGTGACAATGGACAAACCTGTCCTATATGCTGCCTCGGTGATCTACACTGGGAAAATCTGCGACAAGGTGAAGATGGACACAGTGTTGCCCCCTAGTAGAAGATGTTTAAATGGGGACCTTCATGGCACGATCCGGTATTGTTTTTATTATTATTAATAAACAGTATTTATATAGCGCCAACATATTACACAGCGCTGTACATTAAATAGGGGTTGCAAATGACAGACAGATACAGACAGTGACTCAGGAGGAGGAGAGGACCCTGCCCTGAAGAGCTTACAATCAACTTAAAAAAAATAAAAATATTGGAGAACAAAGAAGTGAGCAGTCAGCAATAATAAGAATAAATTAATAAGAAAAAATAGGATTCGATTAAGAATAATTTACCATAATTAGCAGAAAAAACACTTAAATTATTCAGGAGGGTATGCATATGTTCTCATTAATTGTATACAGCCCAGCATGCTTACCTGAAACAAGAATCCACCATTTTCTATAATCTGGTTTCTGGAATAAAAATCCATGAATTAGAGAGTTAACACTTTAGCTCTATTTATAAAACAAGGAATCTGACATTTCCTTAAACATTCCTTGGTGGAAAATCCCTTATTCCCTCAAACGTTTGAGGGAATGTCAGATTCCTTGCTTTATAAATAGAGCTCTTCATTTTGAAAGTTTATTACTGGGCACAGGACTAGATGCAAAAATGTTATAAACAAAGAAAAGATAGAAAGGTCACAAAACTCTAATAATGGCTGTTGTAATCTCAAAAAAAATCACAAAAAGTATTTTTGCAAGTGGTCCTTTTAGGTTTATATTTGGTATCATCAGTAATAAACTTACCAAGGTATGAAGTCAGTTTTATCAGGTATTATTTCATTAAGAGTTGAGGATTTAACCATATTGAAAATATAAAATGACATTGATGTTAAAATTATTATGATAATATACTGATTGGGTTTATGCATTACATTAAACGATATCTATCCCTTTGCTTTAACTATCCCTAAACTAAACCACCTAACCGCTGACCCTAACAATAAGTGAACCCTAAAATAGTATTACCAAAACTTTCATGTACTCACCTTACCCCTGTTCAATTTATGCCCTGCACACAATTCTGCCACCAAATACATTTGTTCTGCCACTGACGAGGTCCAAGGCCCATTTTATGCCTTTTAAAGCCTTCAACACCAAACATTGCAAAATCTTGGGATAAGTAATAATAAAATAAAATAATTAAAAAAAACAAATAATCAAGGTGCAAATTTGAAATAATAACATATGGTAATTTATTACATTGCTGTCTCCAATTTTTGATCTTTTCGGCTAGTAGCAGAATAAGGAATAACGAATTTAACACATATTTAGAGGACCGGTCCAGTTTTCAGCTTTGACATTACAGAAGAGTTGCAGCACCATCTAGTTACCAATGCATGAAATGATCCTAGATTACACACTGAGGACAACCGAACCCTTCCACACGTTTGCCTGCAGAGATAATGTATAAGGTTTATGTAAATTACAATGATTAACAAATCTCATTTTCAACATCAAACAGTCTTCCCGCACACCGATGCTTCATGCTTAAGGAAAATGGATTCATGGATTACGCTGGTGCCTGCAGCTAAAATTACGTTTTAATTCTGATAGTGAAAGATTTAAATGTGATTTATTCCATGGTATACAGACTGCTGTCATACCAGAGGCTAAAAAGCTATGTTTTCAAAAACTCTGCTGTGCCAAAAAATCTACAAGACCTTTGAACAAAACTGTAAAAGGGTCCCCACCTGGAAATGGGCCAGGTTTCACACTTCCAGAAGGTTTAGCTTCAAAGTCTGGAACCTTAAGCAAAGCTAAGGAGAGACCGCCTACCACTCTAGGACATGAAAGAGGACCTAATGGTGGAAGCCATGCCCATATAATGCAAACAGAAATAGTCACATATTGCATGTGGTCACCCAGCTATTGGATATAGTCTCTTTTTATGAGGAAGTACGTAAACAGGTAGACAGCGCAATAGCAGTTGATAGTGTACTTGGACTTTGCTAAAGCATTTGACACTGTACCCTAGAGACGGGTAATATCCAAATTAGGAACAATAGGTTTAGAAAAGTCACTCTGTAAATGGATAGAGAACTGGCTTAAAGATCTCATCCATAGAGTTGTAATTAATGATTCATACTCTGAATGGTCTAAGGTTATTAGTGGTGTACCCCAGAGTTCAGTGTTGGGACCTTTACTGTTTAACATCTTTATAAATGATATAGAGTTTGGGATTAAAAGCACCATTTCTGTGTTTGCAGATGACACCAAAGTATGTAATGGAATTTAGTCCATACAGTATAATATAACTGGGTATTAAGTCTTTAAAGTAAAAATAACAGTGACTGTTGATCCAGGGAACATCGGATTGCCTCATGGAGTCAGGAAGGAATTTTTTCCCCCGTTGAAGAAAATTGTACCAGTTTTTTTTTTGCCTTCCTCTGGACCAACTATGTCCCATAGGGTCTTATATCTGGGATATGTCAGTTTCCCTAGTGGTTGAACTTGATGGACTTATGTCGTTTTTCAACCTAACCTACTATGTAACTATATTCCTATATGTAAGCCCTTGGAATGGATTCTACTGTCAAGGATAAGGGGAACCATCAGAAACGCTAATCTAGGAATCAGAGGAACCATAGACAAGGCCTACTTCTAGAAGCACCAGAAACCCATTTGGAATGGTCCTTGTGATTTGTGAAACTGCAATCAGTGGCAAAACATTTACAAGACCTTTGAACAAATCTGTAAACGGGTCCATATGGTAATAGAGTCAGTTTTGACACTTCCAGAAGGTGCTGATAGAACAATTTTTAGGTTTAAAGTCTTGATCCTTGAACAAAACTAGAGAGAGACAGCCTACCCCTCTAGGACATGAAAGAGGACCTAATAATGCAAGCCGTGACCACGTAATGCAAACGAAAAAGATAGCAGTTGGCAGAATATTGCATGTGGTCTCCGAGCCTTTGGATGTGTTACTATAGCAAGGCCATGGAATGAATTCCACAATCAAGAATCAAGGGAACCATCAGAAACCCTAATCTAGGGACCCGAAGAACTAAAGAATCAGCCTACTTCCAGAAGCACCAGAATCCACTTTGGAATGGATATTGTGATTTTTGAAATTACAAATAGGGCCAAAAAATGTAATAAGACCTTTAAACAAAACTGTAAAAGGGTCCATATGGAAATGGAGTCAGGTTTGACACGTCCAACAGGAGTTGACAGAACAATCTTTAGCTTCAAAGTCTTGAGCAAAACTAGGTAAAGACAGGCTACCTCTCTAGGACATGAAAGAGGACCTAATAATGGAAGCCGTGACCACATAATGCAAACAAAAAAGGTGGGCACTAGGCACAATATTGCATGTAGTCATGGAGCCATTGGATGTATTCCTTTAGTAAGCCTACAAAATGGATTCCACTATTAAAAACTGAAGGAACCATCAGAAATCTTAATGGAAGAACCATAGATAGGGCCTACTTCTAGAAGCACCAGAAGACACTTAGGAATGGTTATTCCAATCCATAATTAGTGTCTGTATTATTATAAAAGAGTGATAGGTGTCCTTTGCCACGGAGTGGCATTTAGGTGATAGCAGTTCACTTGGGGGAAGGGGATAGGGATGTCCCAAGGATAATGAAGATGGTCCTCATACTACTGTTGTTATTTAGGTGGCTCTCCAGCCTGTAGACAGGAAGCTGTCCTTTGGCCTAGGTAATTTTTCATTGGGAGTACATTGGTTGTAAAAGAACAAGCTGGTGTCTTTTGTTTTGCAGCTTCCTCATTCTACTCCTAAACCATGATATCCCTGGAGATGCTGCTGTTGCTTCTGCACGCAGACAACAATGCACATATATCCACTCTCCTTTTATATGGAATAGAAGGAGCTGTTCCCTTACTCATTTACTATTATGGTGTGTTGAATCTTCCTATTTCATCTTACATCCTCCTGGGAGATGCAGAATCTTTCCATTGTATTGTCTTCAGCAGTGCCTTTATTTCTCATTTGCTTTATAAAGGGATTCTTTTCCCCTGAGTATTCTGCGCTTTCACTCATTCTCTCTGTTATGTGGATAACTTGGTGATAATACTTCCAGCGAGCAATTGACATGTAAACACTAGGCTAGCTCAGAAATGGGTTATTAAAAGCAAGATTGTTAACTTTTATTTGTAATGAGGCAACCAAAAAAAAGCAAATAATTTCCATGTACCTGTCACCTACACACAGTCATGGAGGACTATTTGTATGCTGAATTCATTGCAAAATATATGTGGGTTCCCACTCAAGCCTGTTTTCACCAATCATCACCCCTTTTTAAAGTTTGGAATTCTGAATATGTCATTGAATAAAGTATCGTAAGGATTAACAGCTTGGATAACATTACGGATGTAAATGTTATCCTTGATAAATCATACTATTATGAATTCTGAATATGGAAGGAAGTTTGAATAATACATTAACAACACACATATACCTCATTGAAACATTTACACTGATGTTCTCCACATATGTCCAGCTCCTTTGTTATCTTGGTACAAACCACATGGTCAAACACCACATATGTATGTGTTCTCTATGCCCTGGGGAAGCCTTTATAGGCGAAACGCGTGGAGCAAAGGAGACAAATGATTATTTTGTGCATGTGATGATACCTTATATGTTTACAAAAATACGGAAACTATATGTATGTTTGTATTAGGAGCACTATGTCTGGAGTGTGAACTAGCGAAGTGGATCTCTCTTAGAAGTCAACTTTTCTTTATTAGTAGATTATACCTTTCAATATATGCATAAATTAATTATATAAAAAAAACATACTGGCAAAAACAGCCTTTCTCTTGCACATATTCTCAGTTTAACCTCAGGCTTGGCAGAGACACAATCATCTAGGATGCCTACAGTGAACAATCCACACTTCCCTGATTTATTAAAGTTATCCAAGATTTGAGAAGATAGACTATCATGGCTGAACCTGGGTGATCCAGCAAACTTGAATGAATCTGGTTCAGGACTTGAAGCATTTGCAGGTTTGACAGTGATAACTTCAATAAATTAGCCCCATTATGTCACCCCTGCACCCAGTGGAAGCTAATTAACTGCAGAGCTATAGACTGTGATTGCTTGGCTTTATCGCCAACATTTTATAGCAAAATGTTGAACTGAAAGCTGAAATAATTTCAGTGTGAAAGTTGCATCATCACCGGCCACCCAACTAAGCCAGATGTGTAAAGAGATGGCAGCACCACTAAAGGAGAACAAACTAATACTGTGTTTCTCTAGTAGGATTCCATGGAACCCTAGAGTTCATCCAGGGGTTGGTAGGGGTTCCTTGAGCTATGACCAGTTGGGATCTCTCAGGTCAGGTTAACCGATACCAATGATCTTTTTGGCTATCTGTAAGGGTGACATTCTTCTCTTTGGCCAGTAATGTACAAGGTTTTCTTCCCATTGACCACCACACTCGACCGGTGAATATAGTAATTAAAGCAGAGATTCCCTGAAGACCTAAAGGGTATTTCAAGGGTCCCCCCATGTTAAAAAGTTTGAGAAACACTGAATAGGTAATTTTGCTCTAACATACCAATCTTTATTTTCATTTCAGTATGATGGTTGTCCAGTGAAGTAACCTGTAAAAAGGGACTACAAACCCACCTGGACGACCCATGAGCAACTTTCTGAATCTCGCTGCAGTTTAATATATAAAACTCAAACTTAGGTCACCGTTGTGGACTGTCTGCAGTGTTTCCCAATGGGCACGAAGATTCTCTGGTTGATCAACAATTATAATATTAATAAAAGCATTAAAAAAATTGTAGCAGCATTTGAACACAAATTGTTATTTAAAAGTCAAACACAATCCAGTTTTCTGTAAATTAACTTTATTAATAGTGCACATAACTTCATAAGCACTCAAACCAAGTGCAAGTCCATAATAATACAGTGTACAGAAATATTTAAAGAATAGTCTAAAATACAATAATTGGATGGATCCACTTTCATAACAAGTAGACATGTCTTTTTCTTAAATAAAATATGCATCTTACAAATTAAATATGTCCCATAAAATGGATGTATTTACACACAAATAACAGTCTGACCAGGATATTCAGCAACACTCTGCCAATGATTTAATAGCACAATGCAAAAAGGCAGTGCTGTAAACCTTCGCAACTGAAATCGTTTTTTTATTGGATTATTGCTGTCGGCCCAATAAATGTATTTTGGATTGGATGCTATGGATTACAGCAAGGCTTTTTACATCATGTCTTTAGGAAATGCGTCTACGACAAAAAACACACACATAAAATAAAAATACACAGAAATGAATTACATTCAGGACAGTAAATGTGTACAATGGCATAATATTTATTTAGTGAATGCAAAATCTGTAAGGGAATGCCACTGTTCTGTGGAAATTAATTTTCGTTACACAGAGTTGTAAAAATTAGTGTGAATAGTCAGTTGGTTCTACAGAAAGACACAATCACAACTCCAGCACTTTGCCCCATATGCATGTGTGTCACCAATATATGTTACTAGCTAGTAAAAAGTATAGGGTTTGGTGGAAAGACAACCCCAAAATGTCACTGGGGCAGGCGAAGGGAGGTGCAAAGTGTACCTCTGCACGAGGGCCCTGGAACTCTTCAGCCAAAACCCACTGAGGCCCCAAGTCAGTTTATGGGGAGCGACCTGAGCCACAACTCTGCACAGGGGCCCACAGTTGTCTCTGTCCACCACTGAATGTCATCCAATGTTTTAATGTGCAAATAATAGCACCATTTCTTGGTTACTATAAAATACAATCAACAACTAAAAATGACCTATTATCATACATTGGATAATAGCAGCTTCCGGTCAAAATTGGCACAGGTCTTTTCACATAATTACCGCCAACCAGTTATGGAGGAGAAACTTGGGCAATCAAGAACTGCTATATCCTAATCAAGACTCCTTGTCATGTTAAAGGCATTTTAAAAGCAATAAACCTGATAAACTCTTTTGGAAAGATCAAATGCACATGTTGCCAAAAATGAAACCCAACCACTGTTCTCTAGAACTTGGACGGTCCTATTACAGTACATCCAAATGATTCCAAGTCCACAGTAGTGTCTTGCAATATTGGTAGGTGTGTATTTACATAAAATGAAATCAAACAAAACTTCTTAGGATAAGATGGATGAGCACAAAAGGTGCAAAACACAAGGTTTTCTTTTTTGTTCAATGTCAGTTTATGATGTGCTAATTTAAAGTAATGCCAACCAATGTTGCAAATCCACTCTAAAGACTTGTGCATTTTTTTAATATGTGCCAATCCTATGACTTGATTGCAAATATATTTAAAGGGATAAATACACTCAAGTAAAAAGAACACAGATCAAAGTACATACAGATGATCTGTCAAGCAAAATATACCCATTGTTAATCCCATGGAAAACATTGGTTAGGATGGAACATTTATACAAAAGTAACCCATCAATTTGGTGCATAAACTTCATTAATACAGCTGGGATCTATTCCGGGACAGACTAGCTCATAGTGGCTTATGGCACTTCATAGCAGCTCAGCTACCAAAACTGCTGCTTTCTGTGCCACTTATATCCTTAGGTAGTGTGAGCAGCCATCCTGTATACACAGCAAGGTGAGCACATAAACTAGGAAGAAATGACCTTGCACAGGTAAGAACAGTTTTATGGAGATAGAGGGGGACCTGCAAAATATAGCTTTGCTATAAGCAATCACAGAGGAGAAAGTGAGGACCAACTTGCCTGTATGACACTGCCTTAGAGGTATAAGGTGCTATACCTTTGCCAACTTTTTGCCAATCAGTTACATTTGTTTGCCAGCAAAGCACTTAATCTAAATCAAAGAGAAATGTTTGTGTTGACTCACAAGAGAAACAAGGACAGGCAGAACTGTTATGGAAAATACAGTTCAATCACTTTTACCTAAAGGCTCAATAAAGGCCACCTGTCTGAGAGCAACATTTTGTAACAGTGGCACTAACTGAATTAAAACTGCACTTGTATTTAAAACACAATGAATATTTACATACAGAAATCACACTGCAAAAATGCCAGAAATAGATTTACATAAAAAATCCACAAAAATCAATATGCCTTATAAAAAGTACCCTTAAGAAAAAATCCAGTAGGTAAAAAAATTTACAAATTATATGTTTACATAAAAAAAACTTTAGAATGTGATACTTAAGCTACTGGAATAATACATCCATAAAGCACTTTGTTTTATGGGCCCGTCATATCCTATGCCAGTCACAAAATTTAGCTATAGACCTTTTTAACCCAGTGTACTGTGAACCACTTAATATTGACTCTTTAACCATCATTTTTAACCGTTTTTTTTTAATTTCGTAAAATGTAGTTTGCTATGAGGTCTGCTGTCCCAGTGTACACAGGACTTAAATGCTATCATTAATGGTGCAAAAGAAGCTTGTGCACATGATGGTACAGCACAACAACACATCTGTACTAGAATTCCTATTTATTCCTATGTACACACGTATGTGCTGCAGGTAAATACATATATAAAAAATAGTAATAGTAATACATAGTCTAGATCAGCCATTCCCAACCATAATTCCTCTACAGCAGGGGTCCTTAACCTGTCGGACAGGTGGGTCACGGCTCTGGCCAGAGCAGCGGACCATGTCTCCCGCATGAATCGCAGGCTCGGGGCGGTGGGCAGGTTGTGTCTCTGGACACCTGGGATGAGAGATAGGGTGGGTTCTGGTATCATGACGTTACTCAGGGGAAAGTTTCTTCCCCTTCGACTGATACACAGTTCCCCGCGCGGTCCAGAGTCAGTGAGATTAGTGGTCCGTGACAACCAAAAGGTTGGGGACCACTGATCTACAGGTGTCCAGAGGTTCTTCGAGCTGTAGCTGATTGACCTCCCATCTAATGGTGCTCGCATGGTTTCAAGGCCAACACTACTTGGAAGAACCAGCAGCATGACACCTACGATTTTTTAAGCTGTCTGCAAGGGTGGTATTCTGGCCACCACTGTATTCTTTCCTCAACCACCAGATAAAAGTGAAGTGGTTTAGCAGGAAATTATTTTATGGGTTCTTCTAGGTTAAACAAGTTAAGAAAGTCTGATCTAGATAAACTGTCTTTTTGCACTTGATTAAAGGTTGATAGTTTTGTAGCACTTAGAAAGAATCCTACTTATTTAGCTCCTTTTGTTGTTTTCCACCACAATCAAAATAATAGTGATCACCTAGAGGGAGATCGTGGAGTAAAATAATCTAACAAGTTTTTTTTTCCAGAAGCACTAAGGCCCATTTTAGTATTCGTAACAAATTATTTACATTAATATAAACATAAATAAAAATCATTAACAAGATTAGTATAAATTTACAAATAAATACACGCTTGGTAACATAATTTCCTATTTTGTGAATAACTGTGTTGGCTTTTTAGATTTAAAGTGGTGCTAAATTCATATTTTTTTGGCTAAAAAGATAGAGAGCGCTCCTATTGGCTGCTAGTTGTCAGGAAGCTGAATTCAATGTACTTAAAATTAGAAACAATTCCACCTAAATTGAAGCTGATCAGCCCATTAGTATCCCCACTGCTTTCCACCAGGCCCCACCTAAGTCAATCATTTATAGAACGGGCATTCTTGATCAATCTTTGATTGATATGTCAATCAATTATTGAATGCAAATGCCCTAGTTTGTACTAGATTTTCCTAGAACCAATGTTTTTTTTTGTTGAATCAGTGTATGACCAGTCTTACTCAATAACTATATGAGTTGTTTGGTACAGATGACCAGCAAGAATGTTGCTGCAGGTCTACACCAAGTTTGAGTCATTTGCAACAGGCACATGTCAAATGAATGCTCCCAATACCTCCCAAAGTGCAATGTGATCCAACTGGGGTGCACCATCATTACACCATAATATACACTAGGGTACCCAGGCAACTTTTCATATTGCCAACATTTACAGGTGCAAATTGATCAAAACCATGCAGAATTACCAGTAAGCACTGGTGGGATCCCGGGGAGGAGAGACCTCTCTGGTTTCATACACATTACTTTATCTAGAAGTGTTGGCAATGAACCCCTTCCATATTCTGTGTACAATAATATGATAATGATAGTCATAAATGAACTTAGTGGATTGAACTGTAGATTGGTGCACCATGGGCCCTATTTAAAGTGTCTAAGAGGAACAGTCTGTGCTGCCCATATAAATTCTGGAAAATAGATTTACAGATTCATTATAGAATATCATTGGACAAATCATCTGACAATTTGTGCTCATTTTACTTCAGAGTCTTATGAAAAATAAAGTCAGCTTGTATAAGGGAGATATGGGGATCGTTAATAGATAACGAGTTCCTGATTGCGGGGCAGAGAATTTCCTATGCACAGATGAATTCTTGTTCAATGACCCATCTGAACAATACTGTAGCCAGCCTCTCCTCAGCCTGAAACAGCTAAATGGTAGAATTGATGACTGAATTGATCCTTACAGAGACAGAATACAATGCAGTTTGCAAGTTCTGTCTAGTTATGAAATGTTTAAGCACAGGAGAAAGCATTGTGAAATGTTGAGCTTTTTCCTGATTCTTCGAGGATGACAATATCGCTCCTCCGCACAGTACAGAGTGTTGTCACCCAAGGGCAGTGTATAACTAGCAGAATCATCAGGTCAAAAAACAGAAAAACTTATAAAATAATGCACCCATCCCATCTAACGACTAGTAAGTTGCAATATATTACATTCATGTTCTAGAAATTGGATGTGCTTTATCAAACTTTATCAAAGTTCAGAGATACCCGAATCCATTCCTCACCTCTCTCTATAATAACTCTACAGCTGGAACTAAACTGGTCAATAGATAGAACAACAATCAATAAAATTGCCCTGGCAAACATGGTGGAAGGGACATGTGGCTTCATTTCTTGTTTACCATTAGGAGGATGCACGGCTCGGTGTCAGAACTCATGACTAATGCAAGCTTTGGTAGAGCGGTAGTACAGATCTTACATTTCCCTATATATACCTGCCATAAAACCCTAGAATTCTTTGGATAAAGTTAGATAAAGTTAAAAAGTTGTAAAAAAGGTTTGGGTCCTCTCTAAATACATAGCAGACTTCCTTTTCATTTATTTAAAGACTGATCATTATACAGCTGATTGGCCAACTAATAAGTCTTTCTCCGATGAATGACAGTACAAAATTCTGACTTGGTGCTCTATTTCTGTCTGTAAATATAAATAACCTTGTATTGTAATATTGTTATGGGCTGTGCTTTACGGTGATATATCTCCGTGAAGAGATAAGACATTTTTCTTATAGTTGTATTGTTAGTTTTCACATAACAAAATTGTTGAAGAATTTGCATTTTGAAATTAGCAATGCTTTAGGCCTTATAAAATAGACATAGACAAGGATGGGGTATTGGTGTACTAACGTCATAGCCACTATTCAATGCTCGTGGTGTGCAGTACAGATTGGAGGGCCCTGGATTGGAATGATGAAACTTCGACATATGGCAGCGATTGATAAAAAAAAATCTCTGAATCTTCCAGTCTTTAACGCAAACAGCAGACAACAAAACAGAATAAAGGCAATTCATGAAGCAGTGGGAAAGTTACTAGTATTTGTGGTATTCCTGGCTGTTCCCTGTTATGTGCCAGAAAGTTGTGCATGTAACATTACAGCAACTTGCACGCAGTGGTAATGTCAGCAGAGGTCGGCTGGTCAGAGGACCGGCGGCACAGAGAATGGACCTGTCTTCACAAGGCAGAATAATTGGTCCACTGAGACAACTCTCTTCACAGCTGCTCTGTGATGTGTGGCCGATTCTCCACAACTAACAAGCAAAGTACATTGTACTTATGTACTGAAAACATTGAGTTGTATTGTCTCTTGGTCCACGCTGGTTAAAATTCCTCTATGACGTGTGTTGAGAGGTTTATGTGCCATTCTTCAGCTCCCATTCCTAAAAATAAACACAGAAATGAAACATGGTCAGAGACGTTGGGCGAGATAAGTGTGACATCCGTCATTTAGCACTGGAGAACATCGCTGTAACGGGGCTCATATACTGTACATTGCAATACAAATGGATGTCAGTTTTCCAAAATGAGCTAATAAAATAGAACCCGCACAATTATGTGAGCTAAAGATATAAAGATTTGAAGAAAGTCCTTTTATATTATGGGGATGGTTTATATTAAAGCTTAACTAATAAAGAAGATCTTTTACTAAATTGGAAGGTCCACATTCTGTAGCCCAGCGGTCACCAATCGATGGTCAGCAGAAAATTTTGATGGTCCGCAGCTCTGGCCGGTGTACCCCCGAGCGGGGTCAGAAGAAAGACCTAGCTGGGGGGACGCACCGGTCAGAGCCGCAGACCATGTCCCCGGTACTAATCCCAGGCTCAGGAAAGTGGGCGGGTTGTGTCCCTGGACACTATCCGCCCACTCTCCTATCGCAGGGTCAGATCTGGGATGGGCTGTGGGCGGGGTTTTGCCATCATGACATCACTATGGAGGAGGTTTCTCCCTCTGAGTGACACCAGGCTCCCTGCGCATGCGCAGTCAGGAGTAGGTAAATTAAGTCCGTGGGGCCAAAAAGGTTGGCGACCACTTCTCTAGCCAAGCCCAATTCCAGACCCTAAATTATCAGCTATATGTAAGAAAAAAACAAGGAATTAGATTATCCCAACCCTCTCCCACTTAAGCCAGGTGGGGATGGCATCACTATCCTTCTGGAATAAAGCACAATGACACCGTCATTGTCATGGGAATATGAACAAAAAGGACAGTGACACAATTATTACCAAAGAAATAAACATCCTTTAAGAACTATCAAATTTTAGTATAGTGACTTAAGTTTTCTTAAAGCAAAACTCTGAGCTAGGTTCTCCTCTTAGCTTTTTTAGAATGCAATGCTGCTTTTTTTAATGGGATCTTATAAAAGAGAACAATACTTTGTGATGACCAGTCCCCCAAAGCGGTGTATCTTCTTGTCTCTGACCCATCTTGAAGTTTCTCCAGATGATGATATTAATATTCTTATTAATAAATAGTATCTATATGGCGCAAACATATTACATAGCGCTGTACATTAAATAGGGGATGCAAACGACAGACAGATAAAGACAGTGACACAGGAGGAGGAGAGGACCCTGTCCCAAAGAGCTTACAATAACACAATAGGAGGGGGAATATGGAATGGTGGGTAGTAGTGAGTAGTGAGGGTTTAGGAGACAGAAGAAGACGGGTAGGCAAGTTTGAAAATGTGGGTTTTAGGGTTCTGTTAAATGTGCAGAAAGTAGAAGCAAGCCAAATAGGATGAGGAAGACCATTCCAGAGAGTCGGGGTAGCTCTTGAAGCCGTGCGTGTGACGAAGTTATGAGTGATGAAGTCATTAGTATTGATATTAAGTACAATGAGGGATTGGTAGCCACTGCTAATCCTGCATTCTGCTCACTCATATTCTAGCACTGGAGAAATAAGGACCTGTCAGCTGGCTGCCACAGAACCATGAGTAAAGGTAATTTATTCTTTTATAATCTGCTAGGTAGTAAAGGTTATAGTCTGCCTTAGGGTAGACACATTTTTTTTTCAGCACCACGTTACGCTTACAAAGGAGTTTAAAGGTATTTTTACATGGTTTATATTATAATATTATACCAGGTACAATAATACAGGGTAATTCGTTTACACACGTTAGCAATGAATAACTTAAATTAAAAAATTACCAAAATCATGCTAAGAGGCAGCAGTAGCAATTTATATATATCAATAACAGTAGTTACCATGGTATAGCTGAACTGGCTAGATATAAAAACAAATATTGTAACTATATAAATATCATTAATATTTTTTGTTGTGTGATGGGGACAAAGGAAATTAAACGTGCTCTTCCTCCAGCAATATAAGGTGCAAGCCAGTGAATCAGTCCCAGCATAAGCCCATGACACTTGTAAAGTTGTTCTTGCTTATAGATTCCTGTAAAGTACAAGGTGTCTTTGATTGACAGTGAGAACCAGAAGTGACCTACAATATTAAATGTGACAGCATGCTGGCATGGCTCCATCCCTGTGTGCGCCTGTTCTATGAGAGCCAGTGACCTACATTTGTGAAAATACAGCTTCAGCTGCAATACACATTTATGTGAACCTCTAAAGTAAACTTGATAAAAAAGTGGTCCAACCTTGAAAATGTTTTTCAGACAGTTACATTGGCACCGCTGGCAGCCAATTACAGTCTATGTAGCTAAGTAAAAAAAATCTGCCTAAATATCATAACTTGAATTTAGAGAATGTGCTATATTTAGCATTCCCTATTTTCTGCATGGTAAAACTCTCCATTAACTTAGAGATATTGCCACTTAGGTCATTAAGGCCCCCAGACTCACTGAAGCTTATTAGTCTAATAACACCCAGCTGATTCTGCCTCCAGCATATCCCACACATGATGCTTCATGTTCTTCTAGGCATTGGGGTTCATGTCACCCCCTGCCATGTTACAATAGGTCCAACAGCCAAATGCTAGGCCTTAGTACTGTCACATGGCAGAAGTGGCAATGTAACCCCTTCCTTATGACTCCAACAGCAGTGGACATTATTTTGGTGCCAACTGTAATGGAGGAATGAATACCAGTAGATTGCATGAAAAGGTATTAGTAGTTTGGGGGTTGGCAGGCCCTTGGGCTCCACCTGAAACCTTTGTGACAGGTGACAATATAGAAGAACAATTCTGAGAACGGGACATGGATTTCCAAATCCATAATAAGTGCCTTAAAAAAGAACTTCACGGCAGGATCACTATCTAATATTATAAAGAGAGCTGCCAATTTAAAGACTAAAAGGGCTTTTAAAAATACCTTCATTTGTAATCAGTGCTTTACAATGAGTTTATCTTTTTACTCAATCAATAGGATTTCTACCACTCTCACCTTTGCTTTCCTTAGCACGTGTCCTCGTACCGGGGAGTTATTTGCTGCTGGTTGCCTTTTTAAAGCTGAGGCACTATTTACTGGTAAGGAACATTCTGCATCACTTGTGTCACAGCTAGAGATTGGAGAGTTCTCCACCGTTCTATGCCGGAGGACTGGAGACTGAAAACAAAAATCAAGTTGGTTCAAATATAATACCAGTCCTAGTTGGGGAAAGGAATCCCAGATAAAACAGCTTGCTTTCTAATGTCCATGCAGTGGTCTTACCTGCGGCCTTGATGTCTCACTTTTTGGTTCGATAGTGAGACCCAGTGTGATCCCACCGGACATGGCTTTCTTCAGGCTTTCCTTCACCTCTGTCAGCTCCAACTCAAGATTCACTCGTTCACCCTCCTTCAGTTTACATTCCTCCTCCAGCTTCTTAAGCTTTTCCTCCAGCATGACCTGAGATTTTCTTCCTGCAGAATACAGGTATGATGGAACATTTATAGACTGTATGTTTTACAACACTTAATTTTTTTTATTCTAAACCTAAAAAAGAAAACTCTATTTAGAGAAGGTCTTCTGTTGACTAAAAAAGTAAAATAAAAAAAAATATTATTTTTGGCATATACCAAGTGAATAACAGGAATATGTTTAAAACCTTAACTGAAATAAAGTGAACAGAACTCCAGGACATCATGTATGTGGAGTCTAAATAAAAAAAAACATTTTCCCCATTCTGTAAAACCATTAAGAAGCAGACTAGTTTTTGTGGGTTTAACATAGCTTTTTCTCCTATTTGATTTAAGATGCCCACATGGAAAGCTGGTACCACTACCGCACCCAGACCAACATACTACATCTCCTGGCGGGCCTTTTCTCTTTAGCCCCTTTGACAATTAAGGATTTGAGGCTTGCAGATCAGTTTATGCCTAGATTAAGGTAGGAAGGAATTGTCATGCACTACTGTGATATGACACATTTATTATACTTCTTCCCCACCTGTAAACCCCTCTATGGACCGTAGCAAAATAATGTTGTCTTGGCAATAACGTTGTCTACGCAATATAAAAATATATTGGTTGTTAATTTCTTAGGATAAACAAGATTCGGATCTGTGTCTGAAAAATGTGGCTGTTAAATGCTACTGGAAGCCTACATTGCACAGTTAGGCTTCCACGAATGTTTTCAAACAAAAGCGTTTGTGATTGAAAAAGCCTTAACAGGCTTTTATAGGCATTGGTTCTGTATTTTTATACAAGAAAGTAGTGTTTTTTTCCAATCAGCAAAGAATTCCCTAGCTTTAAAACACCTATAAAAGCCTGCAGCAAAAGCTTTTGGACAAAGTTTTAGGAGCATGTCAATGGAGGCGTTTGGAGGACAAAGATACCATAGAAGCTACATGGAGCCAATATAATAGGGGGTTAAAATAGGAACACGTTACTATTTTTTTTATTTATCATTTATATGCAAAGGGATCGAATAGAGGGAATTTCATTTGCAGACAAATGTTACTTTCAATCTACCTGTATCTGAATATAAAGGATTATTATTTATAACACTGTAAAACAGTGCAGCCACAAAACCCAGTTTTTTACATGATAACCAGGAAACACATAGAACTATTGAATGGAATCAGAATTAAGGACTATAATATGCTTTAACTTCAACTCAAAACCAGTTTATGGCAATGACAGTTATCAACACTCACCTGTATTGGCTTCAATCGCTGCCTTTGTGTCTCGTTTTTCTTTGCGGAGCTGGGCTAGTCTGTTTCGAAGAGCCTCTTTCTTTTTCAGTAGGTCCTCTTCTTTGGCCTGGAGTTTCTTAGCATCTGCCTCCACCCGATTCTTTCCATATTTATATTGTTCAGCATCTGGATTACACAGAAAATATATTATGAGCAACTGAAAGTCAACATTGCAGTTTTTCTTTTATTTTGTTGACACACATTGAAATTTGTCTGGTCAACAAGAATTGTTCACACGCACGGATTAGGAAATAATACCATCAGTATGTGCCTTATAATGTATAAGCCTGGTGTCTAGTTTCTAAATAATTTTAGCTATGCACTGTGTATGGAGGTTGCTGTACTTGTTAATTATGCAAGCTTTGCTCCCATGAGTAAAAGCAGAGCTGCTCAATGTAAAGTCCATGGAATTTGCAGTTAAAGCTTTGAAAATGTAACACTACAAATTCAGATTATGCTAAACACAAACTAGGGAAACACTCAAGTTGGATATATTTTACCCTAAAAATGCTTTACATTTAAACACATGACATATAAGCGTAAAATAGGTCTGCAACTGCTAACATAAAGCATATGGAGGAACCCCGGGGTTCCAAGGGAACTTTGGAAGAGAATAGTTGAACTGAGCAAAATCCCCCCAAATTGTGAGGCACATCTCAGTGCTAAAGCATCATTATCCCTAGTTGTATAGACTAATGTATCTAAAGCTGATCACACTAATTACCACCCAAACGATACCAAGAATACATTAAACTATAAGGACTGGTTCGTTTGATGTGATGAAGGGTACAAAGCAGTGCAGGACGAGAAAGCAGGTGGAAGAAAGATGGACCAGGCAGAGTAGTAGGATGATGGAGAGACACGAGAGAAAGAATAATGAAACCTTCAGAGTGAGTGGAAGATGGCAAAAAAGGCAAAAGTACGAGGAGAATTGAGAGTGCAAAGTAAATAAAAGATGAAGAAGGTAGACTGTGTGGGCAAAGGTAGTGATAGATGATAGATGAAATTATGACAAATGAAAGAGAAAAATATGAACTGACAGAAAAATAAAATGGACAGAGTGGGCAGAAATGGTGGGAAATGAGGCATGCTTGGTAGAAAATATAGAAAACATAGTGGGTGTGATTGATGATAATATGAAATGATAATGAGAGGAAGATGGAAGAAAACAATGGAAGAATGGTGCAAGGTCATTTGGCAGAGCCAATATGATGACACCATAAAGTAACAATAACCTGTAAAGTAAATGTACCAATAGATGAGAACAAGAAGGTAATAGTGCAACCTATATCAAGTAATGTTTTCAGGTATGTGTTTTATCAAAACAACAGAATTCCCATAGAATAATTATTCCTGCACAAAGCCAGGCTAAAAGAAACTGTAAGATAGGATTAATGTAAGCAGAGATATACCATTCAAAGAATTCTTACTGGAAGTTGTTCGTTTTACAGTAGTGGTCGGAGTGGGTTTCTTTTGCTGGTTGTTGGTTACTCTGGATTTTGATGCAATTCCATTGGTAGCTAAAGGTGGTTTCTTGCTCTTCAGCTGTACAGAAGAATGCAGATTTAAACTATCAATCATCAATTCAATTGGGTTGCAAAAGAGAAAACTTTTGTTTACAAGGTAAAAAGTCATGGCTGGTGTACACAATTACTAAATTGAAACAATAAACCACAGTGCAGGACACCTCTCTCTCGAGATTTGTTATGACATTGTCATACTGCACTGCTCACCGTTTTCCTTGCTAGAAAGGAAGCTGTACCTGAGGACCTGTAGGGAAAGCATCTACCTGCTTCTTCTTCTTTAACTGTGATTTCTAAATCTTTTTAGCTCATTTTTTACAACATATGAAGAGCCTACAAGCAAATCGAGTGACTAGTCCTGTGCGCTCATGTTGCACCCTTTGAGCAAAGCTTCCAGGGTTCAGAAATACTAGGATTTCAGGCTCTTCAGGTCCTCTTTAAATAAAGATATGAAGTGTAATAGAACTGTACTCGAGTAAAAAGTATTTCTGTGGCTACCACTAATAGGAGAACAATAAAGGTATATTATCAGAACAATATACATGCCCAATAAAAGACAGAGATAAAATGAAATAATTGATTGAATTAACTAACACCTTGTGAAAAATAGGCTTAGGGGGATATATATAACCAAGAGAGGAAGGAAAACAAAGGCTAGATTAGCAGTTGATAAGGGCCATGGAGTATTAATTGTTTAAGGAAGCAAATACATACAGCAAGTAGAAAGAGTATTTAGAAAAGAAATGTTTCCTTTGGGATTATAGTGATTGAGACAAGCCAATGCCATAATCCCTTCAAAGTAAAATATAGACAGCAATCTGCTTGGCTTTCTCATTTACCTTGTTACCTAAAATAACTGGATATGTTTGTGAGAGACAGCAGACCAATGCATCTTGAAGAATACATGAAAAAAATGTGTTGTCCTAAAAATGTTGTTAAGAAAGAGAGGACATTCAGTCCCTTGCATCTTTCCCACCCCAAGAGTATCTGCAACAGAACAAGAATAATGTTTTTGTTTCTTCTAATCTTCTATTGCCACCAGCCCATTGCTTGAGAACAGTGGGCGCTTCTCTCTCAGTACAAGTCAATGGAAATGCAAAAGCAGCTTGCATTGGGGTAATGCAGCTTAGAGGGAGGCCAAATGCACCTTGGAAGGAGGTAAATGGAGGGCTAATATACCTGTGAAAAAACTACAATTGATCTTACATGCATCACATAATGATCTCAAATGCAGTTGGAATGCACATGAAAGCACACTCCAATTTCCTATTTACATTGCACTTACTGTCCATATGCCTGTGCTGGACTGTCCATGGAAATATATAGATAGGTCACTTGGGCTTGGAACGTTACATCTGCATTGAGAGCAGGAGGTGATCTTTCCTTTGGGACCCCAAAATTGCAAATACCTTGCAAAGGAATAAACCCTGACCCACCCACAACAGAAACTCTAATGTATAAAGGCCTAAAGCAGACCTCTATAGATAACTATCTGTTTTAGGTGAAGGGAAATGAGGGAAATGTACATATAGTTAATGATTGTTTATGCTGCCTTTTCTGTGTTAGATAACTTCCTATTGCTTGGTATCGAGGCTTACACACATCCAGTAGCAGTGAAAGGATGTTATCAATAGAGGAACTTCATCAAAACTGTCCAAACTTTAGAATTTACTTATCCCTATCACTAATCTGGTCAATTAGAAATCACTTAAAAGTGTACTGTGCATTGCATAGCTTTACTGCTTAAACCAACAGACATATTATAAGGTAAGAATAGATTTTGATTGTGCAGGAAGTTTTTCCAAATTGTGATTGTAACATTATTTCCACAGCGGGGTAAGATACTGCATACCACTGTGACATATTCAATGAAAACAATCATAGATGTACTCTTGCAATTAATAAAAATCAACAAATGTGAGCACCAGTGTTGAGATTCATCGGTATGGAATGTTATTCCAGTCTCTGCAAGCCCAACCACCCAGAGGGAGAAATTTGTGAAAGAAAATGGAGGGGCACTGATGATTCTTTGGCAGGAGGTTCATGTAGATGCAAAGACTGTCTGTATGTTTTGCTAAAGTCAGAATTCCTGTTATTGATAAGATAAACACAATGGTTGCTTGGGAATTATATATAATATCTATATAATACAATATATAAATATATATATATATATATATATATATATATTAGCTTTACAACATAAAGATAAACATCCCATAATGTAATTTTTGCAATATCAAACAATACTCCTATATAGTAAATAGCTGAGTATCATCAGACTGGATTATTTTTGGATGACCTCACAGAAGGTGATGGTGTAGTATTCCTTAAAAGGGAAAACAGAAGAGTTAAACACCTTTGTTTTTAGATAAAACCTCCTTTGCCCTCGACAGGGTGGTTAGCCTTCCTCAGCTTAACAAGAGCTTATAATAGAGACATGCAGGGTTGTGATAAAATATTTACAGTGCATTTTTCATCTAACATGTCTGTAGCTGCACTAGGATTTTATTTAAAAGGGTTTGTTTCTGCATTCATCTGCTGTCCCATAGGAATATGGAAAAAAACACGTACACCCATGCACATGCAGTGAACACACAGACATAAGCAAAAGGTGTACCTGAGTCGGGGATGCCCTCCCCAAAGAAGAGTTGTTAGTAACAGACTGAGAAGAAAGACTGGAGGAGACAGGGGATTTGTAGTGGTTAGGAGACAGTTTGTCAGTAGATAACCTATTGGCTTTTTTGTCAATCGGTGAATAGCGTGCAAATATTTTCGGAGATGGCAAGTTATCGTACACATCTGCTTCATCATAAAGCACCTCTTCCTTCTTTCTGTTATAAGATGGAAAGTCCTCATCCGGTCTCCACTGAAATTACATATACTTGTTCTGTTAATATTCATGCAAAGATTGAAAGGCAGAAAAACGACAGCAGAGAAAGCCCACAACTTATATTATGACAGCTTCATCATGCACTTAGCACAGAATCCAGTTGACAGCAATCCAGAATTGGTAACATTGAAGGTTAGGGTATTATGAGACTTTATTTTTTTCTTTATAATATGATACATAAACCTGAAACATAAAAGGAAATTGCCTTGACAGTAGCCTCCTTTATAATCAGGAGATCTCTCTGTGTCACATGTTTTTTTTTTTTTTCACATTCCGAATCGAACTAACCCAACTATTGGACATACAAAAGTTACATCTGGTGTCAAACCCAACTGTGGCTGTGGGCAGTTCAGTATTACTAAGCAGATCTATAAAAAGTCTGTACATGTGTTTTGAGGAACAATTATTTAAAAAAAAATCAATCATGACAGCATCACATCCTCTAACATCAAAATTCATATTTAGGGTACCCAGCTTTGTACTGGAAAGCAAAGTGACTTCACAGATGGCTCTGTATGCTATCACAATCTGCTGCTGCAGACTACAGAACAGATATAAAAATATCTACCTTTGTAGAAGTCAATATTTGCACATAGTTAGATACCACCTAACACACCCCATGTGGCCCCTAGTGTCAGGTAACACTCAGGTACAAGTAAGTTTTTAAAGAAGGTGCTAGGAAGGAGCAAACTTGCATTCCATACTTGTGGGTTCTGGGGTACAATGAGGTTTTAAGGAAAGGCACTTCGGTGCACACATGTTCCACACACCTCTGGTTGCATGAATTCCACATTGCATTATGGAATGCAATGTGTTTGATCAAACAACCTACTGAAAGGCATCTAGGGTGCTGGTACTTTACATATACAGTGATCTCCCCGGCCCACCACCCAGCACTTTTCAGCAACCACCCTGCTGTTTTTGGTGGTTACTGAAAAGCACAATACATCCGCCTACAATTTTCTCCTACCCGGGCAAAAAAATTCCTGGGTTGAATACGGATATATTTTCCTACGTTGGACCCATTATGCCCCCAATACAGGGATGCATGAACCGTACTTTACACCGGCTCTAATACTGGAGGCTAGCAGCATGAGACAGTGGCGACACATCTGTAATATCATATAAATGAAGGTATATGTCTGTATGTGCCTTATAGAGTTCATAACCGTTGTGTGTGCATTCTTTCTTACCAATCCATTAATACATGGAACATCATCGTAGTGCAGAGCCAGGCCACTGGGGCAGGAATAGCCATTTGTAGGTGCTTCTCGATAGGGATTAGTGGATATAACCCGTCTGTTCATAAAACTGAAAAAGCAAACAAAGGGAAAATGTATTACCGAGTGACAGTATGTGGATTTCAGCAAAATAAAAGCTGCAGTATAGTATCAGTATAAGTCTTTTTCCTAATGCTTTTCCTACCATGGAAAAGTGAATCTATGGATAACATTTTAACCCTTCTTGCTCACTGCCCTGCTTCAGAGAATTAACAACAATATAAAAGTCTTGATGTATCTTTACGCGTAATTTCAATGTTAGCAGTGCTCATTATCGGTTGGCATGAACTGTAGTGGTAGGTCTTCATTCAAAAAAAGGTGCCATATGATGGCAGGTGTGTAAATAAAGGTATAGACATTATATAATACCCTTTGCAAAGCTGGCCACATTTGTCACTATATATGTTCCCCTTTATATAAAGTGTGAGATCCTACCTGCTGCAGACTTTTCAATACTCAACACTTCCTAAATGCTGGTGTCACCTGCTGCACACTATGGTTGCACCCTCTGACCCCCACACATCACTCTGGGATAGAACATTGATCCCAGAGTCAGTGGAAGGATCCAGCCAGGGAATAAGGCAATTGTCAAATGCCTGAAAATCCAGTATGGCTGCAACTTTTCAATGGAGTAGAGACAACAGATGCATGCCGCCAATAATAAGAATAATATTTTCTACATAGCCTTGTTATTAAGATTTTTTTGGCAACAACAGTGTTGCTTTAAAGCGGTCCATACATGCCACATTCTTTATCAACAACTGTTGATCATAAATGTATTATTCCTTATTGTTCATTAAAGCAATTATTTAGATTTTTAGAAACATAATTTTTACTGTAATTTTAATCCCTTTAAATTTAAATTTTATGGCGCAAAGAAGAAGAAAATGATTGGATGGGTTAAAAAGTTCTAATAGTGACAGATCATTAAAACAACCCTTTGTCCCTGGATGACTGAGTTGATTAAACTCACAAAATGATATTTGATGATTAACCAATTGGACAACTGTAGGTAAATGTGTATTGGATCGGATGTTTACTTTTAATAATCCATCGATCCCAATGTATGTACTGCTGGTATTACATTGACCTACAAGTGGTGTATCGATCTAACCAATGGGATAATAAATAAATGGAATAAGGTCTTTAAATTTGTCATCATCCTATGTAGCTGTGGGTGTATCTGAAGCTGGCAAGGAATCTGAAGAAAAGTTGTGCACAGAATGGACAAGCAGAGTGTTGTATTGTAGTCAACCTAAATTACCTACAGAGCTGAGAATCCTGATACAAGCGTTACACTGTCATACAGCAACATTTCAGCTAAATAATATTAACAAAAAAGTGTATTTTTGCAGAAATATACCTGTGAGATAAAGGCAATTATTATATTATGCCACCAATATTTTCAAGCGCACCTGCCTACACAGTTTAAGTCATTGAGAATCCCAAACCTATTGGGTGTTGGACAATATTTGTGATGATGCATTCTTCCAGTTTATATGACATTGTTCCTAAAATCTATTTCACAATGTATTTACACCAAGGAACAAAAATAACATTTTGGAATTCTAGCAAGAATTTGGATGCTTCCAGTGAACATTATGTATTCACTGAAATATGCTAGACATTTTATGCACAGGGGATCAGTGTACATGTGTCCACCTACTCTAACAGTGGGGACCATTAGGTTAATCACACTGTCTGCACTGAAGTGTCCAAATCACATAATCTAATATGGCTGGAGCAGATAAAATCATCTGGGTATTGATGCCAGGGGTGGAATCTGAATGAATTCATATGTATGGCACTTATCCCTTCTCAGCTTGTTATAAACCTGCATAAGCTGTGACATCAACACCATGATGTAGACCCCCAAAAAAGTCTCTAAATGCAAAGTGATGGGAAATGAAGGCACTTCCCATGCATTGTATAGAGCCGTTTGACAGCTGGGCCACGAGACTCACTAAGTGAAGGCCTACTGCTACGGTTTTTAAACTGTAGTGTGCAAGAAAATTTTGGTGGTCCGTGGCTCTGGCCGGTGCACCCCCCAGCCGGGTCATGAGAAGGACCCCTTTGGGGGAGCGCACCAGCCAGAGCCATGCACCAGATCTCCCGTATGCATCACAGGCTATGGCATCATGACATCACAAGTTTCTTCCCCTTTGAGTGACACACAGCTCGGCGGTCCGGAGTACGTAAATTTAGTGCTTTGTGACGTCAAAAAGGTTGGGGACCCCACCACCTACAGCTCAGCTTTATGTCTTCCATGGCCAACTGTCTTGTGTGACCTCCAAACTAGTAAGCCTTAAAAACATATTTATTGGTTTGAATGCATCAAAAAATTACAATTGATGGAACACCTCACGGCCTCAATGAGAGGCACAGAGGATGTGACCAGCCAAAGATGGTTTTACTGGTTAATGTTTATCGATTCTGATTCGTGAACACAATGTGAGTCACATGCACGCATAAAGTAGGGAAAAGAAAAAACTTACCAACCTGACTTTTCCTCCCCCCAATTCCCTAATAACACCCCCCCACCTGATAACCTATAACTTGACTCAAATCTGTATTCATCAGCCCCACCCACCTTATTTTTCTCTTATAATAAATAAAAAAGAAATACTAGGTGAATTCACTGAGGTATATTACAGAACTTTACACAATTTAGTGTACAAGGGAACATAAACAACAGGAGTCGATATTAGAGATATAGCTCTGAGAATGCAACCCTCTGGATGTTAAATGTTATTAGCTTCCAACCTTTGTTACCGGCACTCCATGGTACTGTTATTCCTTTTTTATTGTATTTTTTATTATATTTTTTTTTATTCCTGGCTATTTACTTATTATTGTTGCATCTTTATTTTGACCTCATGTTGAATTAATCCAATTAAACTTCCAATTAAAAAAAAAAAAACAAACATATTTACAAGATCAGATCCCATAGTCACACAACGATATGCTAAGAAGCCTGAAACAAACTTCTTTTTTGTGTCTGTAAACCTAAAAGCAATGTTCGGAAGAGTAGGCAAAATGTGACCTTCTCTTATATTGGTTCAATATATGAACCCAGAATGGGAGAACTTTAACTACACAAAGCATTAGCCAAGATACACAAATTATGCAGAGAAAGCAACAATGAGAATGCAGCCAAATATCACAGGCTGGTGGGGTGGAGGTCTGAACATTTTGTGATATATGAGAATGTGTTAATCACTGTGTAAGCCAGGACCTAGGTGGGCAATAAAGATAAAATGTGTTTTCCATAAACTATTTTTCTATTGGTTGAACATATTAGTCTTTTGTAATGTTATATTTTTGTATGTTATATGATCACTGCATGTTATCAGTCCTAAACCACTATAGGAAGCTTTGATAACATGATTTAATTTTATCACAATAGGCATAAATAAATCTTAGATATTTGGATAAATGTTTTTAAGGACGTAGTGCTGGGGTTAGCATTTTACAAATGCCAAAAGCTGACTCATTCTAAATAAGGGGCTTTGTTTTTTTTTAATATGCTTTTTTACATAAGGACCCTTGGATAGCCTTACTGCATGGTCAAATGAATCCCTGAACAGCAAACAACAGAATCAGCACATTTTACATTTAATGGAGCTTACAAATTCTTCTGTGAAAGAAGAAAAGGACAATTTTTTTATGTGATGAACAATTTAACACCTTGAATGAAATATGCTCACCCTTACTGGAACTTTAAAAAGCTTTTTTTACATGTACAGACAAGAAAAAGATAGAAAAATAATATGACCCAGCATGACACCTGACCATTTGAAGACTTTAGAAAAGTTTAGTAAATAAAGTGTAACTGTTGGGAGCCTCCAGAGAAAGAAGATGGGATCATCAGCTAGCAGGGATCTAAGTGTAAAGTTGGTCACTAAGCCTAAAATAATAAATACATAGTAAGACTTTCCTTAGATTACATTGTTCTATGACACAAAAGTCTATGGACAACCCTTCTCAGATACATAACCTATTTAGTAGATGGAAACTTAAGTATTATTGACAGCAGGCTTCCTTAAAGAATAATGCCCTATTCTGAAGAAACAACAGTGTTACAAATGTCATCTGGCCTTCTCAATTATGGGAACCACCAGGCAGGAAACATTTCTTACAACACCCAAATTTAACAAAAAGAGGGGCTTTTCAACTAATGTTTTCCTTTAAGGAGACCTGGACAGCTGAAAATGTAGATGTGTTGTGCAGGGGAAACTGTAAAAGTGCTCTTAGGAGTTTGTGAAAGAATATTATATTTGGTAATCATCATTATTGCTGGTCTAGTATACTACATAGGTTTTCTCACCTGCCAGCCACACAACTTATAACCCATTATCTATGTTTCCTGCAATGATTATTTATACAACAAGGAATAAAACGAGAAAGGAGACTTCAGAAAGATACCATAGTCTATGACTGTGATATATGAAGGGCAGAGGATCTTCCATTTTTTAAAGACTGGCCCAACTGTTCATTTCTGGGGAATGGTGTACAGGTTACAGATAACAGCCAATTAAAAATAATTTTCTGTACCATAAATCACTATTAGATACATAGAGAGGCTAATATGTATCCAGACAGTTTGAGATCCCTGAAAAGAAACAGAACAAATGTTTGTGTTTCTATTGATCTATGATTGCAGGTTGGTTGGGGCAGCTGGTCCAGTGGCAATAAGATGGTCCAACTGCTATTTGTTTAATAAATAAACTTTTACAAAGTTATTTTTACATTTGCCAATCATAAATGTTTATGTTTGTACCAGTGGGCTTAGATGGGCAGTCAGTGAGAAGTAGTTGACTGCCACCATTCGTTCTTCTTTGCGGAAGCAGAAGCACCACCACCCGGTTACCCTCGAGAGCTAGATCATTAGCTATCAGTCTTTTTCTTATTTTTGGACAGTGACAGAAATGTCTATTGGCACATTTTGAGGTTTATAAATACCCCAGAACAATTGCCCTGATATGCCTAATATAGTATCAGATACTGATACAAGCCTGATACTTTATTCGCCACATGCGGGCATTTGTTCTGAGGTTTTATAAAGCTCAAAATAAATTATTAGCAACAAAAATTGTCAGACAGGTCTGTGGTTAAAATGAGGAAGATCCTCCAATCTAATTAAATCCCCATTCCAAGGAACCATCATTTGTTGCCAATAACAGACCTTGCAGGAACAAAATAGGCAAACTGGTGTAAATTTAATTGGTTGTGTTTAACAAGATCTGTAGAAAAGGTAAGGAGGACCTTGGTCACTTCAAAGTAAATTCCCAGTGATCAATGCCTGACCTAGCTGAACTGGACTAAACTGATGACAATGATTTCTCATATATAGGTACCTATATCATGCTATAACATATCAGCTTACCAGAAAGACTGCTTGGCTGTTTGTATGACATTGGCAGTGGTGTCCACATCAATATAGTCATAGTGCAGAGCTCCAGGGTCAGTAGAAGAACCAGTTTCAGCCAATAAGATTCCTATCCAACGGCCCATGTCTTCCGAAGAAGTGGCCTACACAACCGGGGGGGGGGGAAATTAAACAACTTAATTTATTAATATATATACTATTGTATTATAATACATTTTTTGCTTTCTTTGCATAACAAAAAGTTTGAAATAAATTACTCCATACCAAGGAAAGTCCTAAGTCTGACCTCTTTGTAGCTCCTATAAAAGCCTTTTGAGGATCATAGTCTACCAAAACCAGCAAAGTGTTCATTCCTTTAATGGCTATTTTGTGCATTTCCTTAATGCTTATTTTACCTTATTACAGTGTAATTCTATAGTTCTTAGATAACTTGGGATTTTAAGGACACAGAGTAAAAGCAGCCCAGGTGTAGAAAGCACGCCAGGCCGCATTTCTCTTCATGAGTAAATTTTCCTAAGCTCTTCTGAGTGGAAAAATGCCAGAATGGAAAGCCAGTCCTAAAAATTGCTAGAAATGGCAGACAGTCAACTTCCTGTCAGTAGAAATAGCAGTTTACAGATGCCAGATGTAAGCAGGTCAGTTTTTTGCACCTGCTGTAACACCTGAGGGGAATGGACAAATAATTTAGAATGAAATGGGTCGGACTTTCCAGTACCAAAAACCTTCTGATGATCATTACACCTGTTCTTGGAGGTACATTCATACTAAAACACTGTAGTGAAGGGTTGTAGAATGGTGCCAAACGACACCGTGGTCACAGAAAAATGGGTATAAAGTCCTATTAGTTTTAAAGTTGGGGAGGGGGGAAGTATTCCTGTGTATTAAAGATTATCCTGGGATTACCAGGGATCCCTATCCTATTACATGTTATGACATCAAGAAGTTCTATCCCAACTCAAAAGGGACCCTATATTTAATTATGGGGCCACTCACCTCCAGCACAGCCACTTCTTGTCCATTTCGAAGTAGACGGAATGTTAGTGGATGTTTAGAGTCGAGGCCAGGAATTACTTCACACCCTCGAAGTGGTATGGAGACAATGTGCGTCTTTAGATCAGTCCGGTCCTTGTGGAAGATGAGTTTGTTGTCCTTCACCCGACACCAGCGTTCTCTCCAGCGGTTGTTGCTTAGGACATTAAGATATCCTAGAATAACAACAGAATTTTATACTTTATATGACTACTTCCTTTGTTACCAATAAGCCACCAACAGGAATGTGAATCTAGATTACGCTGTGGATGCCTAGGCAGTAATAATAAACTTTTACAGAACCATCACGGGAAAAAGGCAACCAGCTGGAATAAAGTTTTCAGGGATCAACTTATAACAAGAATGGACAATGATCAAAGAATGAGAAAGTTCTGGTATAAACAAAATACTTTTTTTTTCTTTTTTTTACAAAAGTGCTATTTAGATCTATTGGAAGACTTCACATAGTGGTCCATAACCAGAACACTTTAAAGGTCCTCTCAAATCACAAGAAAACTTTAAAGGGAATGGAAGGGGACTAAGGTGAATAAATTAGTGTAGGTATAGTCAGATGCAACATTCATATGGACCCATGTAGGATGTAATGGATCATAAATGAGAATTTCAGTCCTAATTTGTATTGAAGGACTCACCACAAGTTGGGACTTCCTCCTCTGCAGATGACGTCTGTTCATCTGTACTTGGCTTCTTCTTCCCCAGACCAATTATTTTGGTGATCTTCTTTCCGGTTACTTTAGTTACTGTACCTTTTGGCTCAGCTTTTGAACTTTTTTTTCTTTTTACTACAACAGAAAAAAAATTAGCATTACAAATCACTAAACAAGTTAAACCTTTTTACAAAGTGATCTGTGGTCAACATTTCAGAATTTCTCAAACTGGTTCTCCCAGGCCTATCTTTTAAGCAGTCACACACTAAAATGTTACTTTAGAGCTATGCCCATCGCCTTGCTGAGACTGATGAATAAAAAGCAACAGAAGGACCAAACAAATGAATTTCCCAAAGAAAATACTGCTCCATTGGTTACAAATAAGCACATCATCTATGCTAAAGAAAAGAATCAGTCAATCTTAAGCTGCGTACACACCTGCAATTTTTCTCGTTGGAAAGGATCTTTCACGATCCTTGGATCCGCCAGGACGGTCGTCGGACGATGGACGACGACCGACTGTACACACGGCAGATTTTCGATAATTGGCCGATACCGATTATCGGGCGAGAAAAATTTGCCGTGTGTACGCAGCTTTAGTCATCCCATCGAAACAGCAATAAATCTAATAAACTTGCATTTTATTTTACTGTTTGAATCAAAGACACTACCATTTACAAAACCTTAATGGTGCTGGTTAATAGGACTTATTTGATGATTTGTTAAGGGGAACAAAACCATTTTTTTTTCTTTTAAATATAAGAATCTAAAAAGCCCATAAGTGGGTATTTATGTAACTGTTGGAAGAAGATGAACTTGCAATCTGTGATCATATTCCAAATATTCTGATAATAGGGAACACATAATTAGGTAGACATTATTATATTACCCGCTACATTTTCCCACAGTAATCTTATTTTCTGTATTAGTATGTGAAGTGTCCGGTGCCTACAGTGTGTCCCATGGACCAGCTCCAGTAATACTGCAATAAAAAGGAATGCCTGGCACTCGCTTTTCTTGGCCCTTGGCTGTTTTACCATAAAAGTAGAGAATCTCAGAATGGCTGAACTAAATGTCATTACTAAGTCGCCTTTTATATGGACTATCAGGACACAATGCTTTGCTTACCCTATTGCTATTTGGTAATATTTAATTCTTATTTTTTTTGACCAATCTATACATTTAAAATAAACGTGTCAATAAACAGGACTTTGAAAAGTGGACGTGTCATGTTAAAAATCATCTAATAAGAATAAATCAATTTTGCTGTGGGTCGATTTTCAATCTGCAGCTGATTTGTCTCTTTCTTAGATATTCCACAGAGGCTGGGTCACCAATAAGAAAGGTGCCCAACTTGTGTGTGCTGGGTAGAGCTCCGGTTTGGGGATATAGAAGATACCTGCTTGTTAAATGAACCTTGGGGCCATGGGGTCACAAGAAAAATCTGTTCTTAAATAAAGATACAACCAGAAACCTTAAAGTCTTAAACTCATCCATTGTTTTACCCTTTAGATATAATAAGAAAAATTTTTTGCTAGGTACAGACTAGGTTTTTGGATATTTAGCTTATTTTGGAGTGTATTTGATTTAGATCCCCTCCAGGAGACTAGTGGATGTGGATTCCAAATAGACAACCTTATGAATATAGTGAAGGATTTTGTGTGATAGGTTTATAGTTAACTAATAAAATGGAATTACAGTTGCATTGTTGAAAGAATCGTTCAGGCAGTTCCCTGGTTGTCTTTTTACCTAGAGCTGTTCTTTAATATTTTTTCATACAATATGTCCTCTGTCTAGCTATCCATGTTTATGATTTGTAGCTTAGATCCTGATAACATATATTATCACTGGATTCGTCTGTTTTAAGATTCATGTCTCTCCGCTGCATTGGAGGCCATACCATCACTCACAGAAGAGCAATAAAAGTGCCACCAACAAGCTGCAAACTGTTCCCAAGGTCACACTTCTCAGGCTCAGAAAACAGAGCTGTGTGATTACTGGTAAATCAGTTACCGAATAAACTGCAACAAGAAATCAATACGAAGCCCAGTGAGATACATTGAGATGTTTACAGCATCTGAAGGGCATGACAAAATTGAGCGATGAGCCTAACTAGCTTGGCCAATACACCAAATCTAAACTTAGGTGACGTTGCTTTTCTGAATACATCCATTTAAGGTCCTGATTTGGAGGGAAAGCCCTGCAACAACAAATAACAAAAAAAAAAGAATACAACTTAAGATGGAACATTGAACACATCCATGCGAAACCATATAGCAAGTTGGATAAAGAGTAATGTCAATGGGCTGCAGATGAACTAGGATGGGCAAGCAGGCTCAAAATCTAAGCACCGCAACTGAGTGCTACCTTCAACGATAAGCTATTGCACTGCTCATGGGATCCAAAATGAAGAAAATATATGAACAATCATTTGCATTAATTTACTTTCATTCCAAAGTGGCCTTTATACTCAAAGATATCCATTCCCAAGATAAATAGTGCAAAAAAGGTATCTTATTTCTTATATTAAATGGATAAAGATGTTCAATTTTCAGAATATGTACTGAACACATTACCTTAAGGCCCATTTCAGACTTGAGGCTGCAAATAGCACAGTAAGCTGCTGGCAGGCACCTAGCAAATTGCTGCTGCTTCCTCAAGAGGAAAAAAAGCAATTGAATGGCCACAGAAACTTCAGGTCACTTCCAGGAACCATGCTGCAACTAACTGTAACCATGTGCACAAAGTGGTTCCCAACCACTCCCTTACAGTTGAATTGAAGCACAGTTGATGTTACGATACTGAAATTGACTGCAAATCTAAAATAGGCCTAAAACATTCCTAAAGTGCTGCTGAAAAAAAAGCTAAAAAAAATCCTGGTCTCAAAGAATCCCTAGAGTCCTTTCCACAGACAGTGCTCAGGCATTGGCCAAGTGGTCTCAACAAAAGGATAACCTTCAGGCACAACTAGCCAACTAAAGATTTTAGGCTGCTTCTTAAAAGTCATCTTCAGTATAAATCTGTGTTAGTTTAGAACACAATAGACCTGATTCATTAAGGATCCATAAGGCTGGAGATGATAGACTAACATGGGTGAACCAGTAAACCTGAAATGGATTTCTTTAAATCATTTGCTGTTAGTTTGCAAATAACTTTAATCCTGGACCAGATCCATTCCCAGTTTAAAGTGAATCTGTAATAAATATTGAAAATTTACCTAAGAAAAGTACAGGATTCAGTATTCTCCCTAGAAACAAATCTGGGTGTGAAGAGCTGTAGGCAGGTGGTGGCCCAATATTGTATCCCAATTTTTTCACTAACCACCCAAAAACTGCACATGGTTACTGAAAATTGCTGGGTGGTGCACCCAGCTAAAATGGTCTGGGGAGAACACTGGGTTTGCTTTAATGTAATAACACATTGGGTAAGGTTGGAGCATTGTTGCAATAAAATTCTATATTTCAGTTGCAGAATCTCTATACCATTGTTATCAATGTTGCAATATGATGGGTTGCAAATACTGCATTCTCTCCCCCTTCTTTACAGAAACGGTTCTAATAAGAAGACGACAAACTAACTTCAACTCCTATTTCATACGCACTTCATACGCAATTAGCCAGCAGGCTTCCAAAGTCTCCGCTGATAAGAATGTTAGAAATAATTATTAGTGACTGAAAACCCTTAGTGACTGTGTAGGTTCTACATCACTGTCATTAGCTCACTGTGATGGAATTTGTTGTAATTAAGCCCTGCCAGTTAACAAGCGGTTACCTCTTTATAAGGATAGTGGCTGCAGAAATACTAAAGGATCTTTGCCTACAGCAACTTATTTTCTCTATATTTGTACAGTGCAGCAACAGATAGCAAAGGAGTGCTAAACTTAGCCACTGAGGGATCCATCTTATATATTATCTATACATTTTTATACTGAACCGTGTTGCATTGTGTGCACATTTTTTTTTTTCTGTCCAGTCCCCAGATTTACATTGCCCTTCTCCATAGCCAAATAATGCTTGGAAAGAAATGGGACCCGTATCTTCACCTTTATTTTATTATTATTTTTATTATTATTATTATTATTATTAAACAGGATTTATATAGCGCCAACATATTACGCAGCGCTGTACATTAAATAGGGACTGCAAATGACAGACTAATACAGTCAGTGAAGCAGGAGGAGAGGACCCTGCCCCCAAGAGCTTACAATCTAGTAGGTGGGGGAGTTTCACACACAATAGGATGGGCGATATGTAGTGGTGGGAAGTAGTGGTGGTTTAGCTGACAGAAGGAGACAGGTAGGCAAGTTTGAAAAAATGAGTTTTGAGTGCTCTTTTAAATGAGCAGAAAGTAGGAGCAAGCCGAATAGGACGAGGAAGACCATTTCAGAGAGTTGGAGCAGCTCTAGAGAAGTCTTGTAACCGTGCGTGTGATGAGGTTATGAGTGAGGAAGTCATTAGTAGGTCATTGGAGGAGCGGAGAGAGCGGCTGGGGGAGTATTTTTTAACCATGTCAGAAATGTAAGTGGGACAATAACTGTGTAGGGATTTTACAGGTCTTGTTCCCTTGCTTACCCTATGACTTGACAGTTAAAGGAAAAACAACACACAGATGGGATCATCTTTCAGTCATTCTGCTACCGCATGGCTGAAACATCAGTGTGGGATTGGGTGATGTCACAAGAAGAAGGAAGAAGATGGCAGCGCCCGCTGTCCAGCCCTCAAAGGGAAGAAGGAATACAGGGAAACTCGGAACCAACTGGACCAGGATCGTGGAGAAATCAATGGCTTTCCACCTGTAAAGGTGTTTTTCTTTATGACATTTCTACTTTAAAAACTGCTTGGTTGGTACTTGTAAACTGTTTCTTATCCAGAACAATATAAACGGTTCAGCAGAAGACTTGGGATGCAACATGGAGCATCTTAATAAAGAGACAAATTTGCTGCTGCAAACACATCGCTGGTAAATGAATGCCATAATCAAGTTTTCAACAAAGGCTCATTTGTTACAATGAGAATCAGTGGTCTTGGTGATGCTTTCGGTCTTAAAATAGCCTTAAGGAAGTATTTTTGAATACAGAGCTGCAAAACCTAAATTTTTATCTGCATGGAGATCAGATTATGGTAAATACTGCAATATTATCTTAAAATATGCTTTGTTGCCTAAGCAATGACAGCAGAAAAGGACAATGTAGGATACGTGTTGATGAAGGAACTTGCTGGAAAGCAGAGACCAGACATACAGGAACCACTGACACACATGAAATACAGCATGGAAGAATTCTTTCTATAATGGGAAACAAGAGAACAAGGGATGGAGCTGTAAAGAGGCAGGGTGGTCTACCCAGGGGGAAGATGAGGAAGTAATTCCATCTCACCAGACGCAGAACGTGGCAGAACGTCCCATTGAAATCATTCAGAACAAGCTGCGAATACACACAGTCACCTTCACTTTTAACGAGACTTTAAAGGTGAAAAGTTTACCATGGAAGAGGAAATCTACTTGAATGGAAATATATTTCATCCATGGAAAATAGAATCTTTCCTACAGTTAGGGAACTAGGCCAGTCTGTACTAGCAACTTCACTGCGGGGGCTAATAGTAAGATGAAAAGCAAATGTACATGTGAAACCCATACAAACTCAAACTGAATCAATTCATGAACAACCCCTAGTCTTAAGAGGAACCTTAGGTTACTGGAAAAACAAGCAAGTATTTAAATACCTAATTTTTCTGTCCTATTACCTGCTAAATTTTAGGTTAGTGACAGAGCTTCTTCAACTACAACAGTATTTTGGGGACCTGTTGAATAAACTTCATCTGCTTAGCTGCCTTTTAATTGTTTGGTCTATATTACTATATTAAAATATTACAGACACTTTCCATGAGGGAAACAAGTGGTTAGTGCCTATATTAGGGTGACCATACACATCTAATTGTCATGTGAAATAAATGTTTCAATATTCAGAACAAGTTGTTCTATTGAATTTACTACTATTATGATCATTATCAAATTACTAAAGTAGTAGATCAGCCTTTTTCAAGCCCCTGAAAAAGCTTTCAGGTCTTGGGTTACGTACACACATGCAAGCCCTGGGCTGATTATCGGACAAGAATCTGACATATGCACAGTGCTCTTCATCTGAAAGACCGTCTTGGCGGATTCACGAACGACGAACGATAGTAATACAAGTGAAGGGGGAAAGAGCGCAGCATGGTGCTGCTCCGTCATTCTCCCCTCTCCATACAGCAGAGCGGTGCTGTATGTACAACACTCGTTCATGCATTGTGCAGTCGAGTAAAAGGATCATGAAAGATCCTTTCCAATGACAATTATTGCATGTGTGTACCCAGCCTTAGGGAACCCCTACTACAATTACTATAGCCACAGCTCACAGTATACTAGTGAGGTGGTCAGTAGGAAGAATGTCTCCTACTACAATATATTGCTGGCCATGAGGAAGAATCTCATTCTTATAGATAGCCAAAAATATTATTGTATAAGTTAAACTGACTTGAGAGGCACAAATTTCTTATGGCTCAGGGAACCCCCTAGTAACCTCTGAAGGAACTCTAGTTGAGAAACACTAGCAGTCAATCAGATAGAAAACTTAAATGTTTTTCAAGCCATGTGTATCAGGCATGGAACAATCAGTTGATTCTAGAACTATTTGTTTTTAGTTTTTGTTTACTTTTTTCCAAAATAAACTTTGGATTTACCATTTGGGTTGGACTGTATGATCGTTTAAAACATCTGTCTGATTACAACAATCAAATCAAGCAGTTAATTACATGAAAAACCGCCATTTGTATGGCCAGTATAACAGTTATAGGAGCTATTAGTTTTATTCATGCAACAAGTTTGAAGTCCTTAAAGAGGAACTAAACTGAAAACTGCAAAAAAAAAAAATACACTTACCTTCAATCCGGCAGGGCAGTCCAATCCATCCGGGGGTTTCCTGCATTGGGTCATGTGTTGTCCCTGAGCCGGTGCACTGCCATCCTTGTCTCTTCTTCTAGGTTCTCCATCCTACGTCACCTGACCCAGGCACAAGATCGGGTGACGTAGGATGGGAAAAAAAACTTGCCGATCTCACTGCTCATGCGTGACGTAGGTATCCCGGGAGGCTTTGCGCTCCCTAGGCGATCGAGAATTAGTTGTCTACCCATTTATGTAATGTAAGAGTTTAGGTACGCTTTAGAATTAAGGGGTCTCTTTATTATTCAAAGACTGAGCCAAATTTTACATATTTTCTAACACTGGATTCAAATAAAAAAAATGTAGGGATCATATGTTGATTCACACATTTTTAAATTGAATCCAATATTATAATAAACAGCAAAGAATCAAAACTAAATTTCCCAAATGAGTCCCATCAATATCAGAGCTGGGTGTTTTGAAACCAGGGTAACCAACCAAATAAACTGACATATTATTAGATATATTTAAGAGAAAATAATCCATACCGGGCTCCTTCCCATTGACAACTGCAGTTCCATTCTCTACATTACATTCCCCGTCAGAGCTGGGTCTCTCTAAAGACAATTTCTGGAATGGAACAATATTTATAACATTTTAAAAAATACAGTATATTCATAGCAATTCATTAGAACATGTAGAATGTCTTGGGTATTGTTAATGAAGCATAACAAACCATTTCTCCAATCTGCCCAGGTAAGTACAACCACTCAGACATACAACTGTTGCATTTTTGTTTAACCTGCTTGTAGATTAATCCAGACTGCTCTAAAACTTTTTTTTTTTTAAAAAGTTTATTTATACCAGAAGTGGTGGGATGCATAGTGTGGTACACCTAGACATTCCTGTGCTATAACCCATGAAAAACAATATAAATACCTTTCCAATGGGCAGTGGTGATGTAAATAGCATGACAATAGCATGGAATGGACACACATTGAACTTCTTGTTAACATGTGCTAAATTAAACCATTCTGGTTTGAATGGCCCCATGCCATTTTTAGTTCAGTTACATTTATTGAAATTCATCTCCTAACTATGAAAGTTAGGATCTCTTAAGACACAAATTGCCTGTTAACAATCTTCTTTAAATTCTGCCTCTTCCATGCATGTTAAAAGTGATTTCCATTAATTTAATGAAGAGTTGGGACTGGTACAAGCCAACGACAAGCTTTCCAATAAAATGAAAGAAGGTTACAGGATGCAGGGCCTGACAGTGAGTATTTAGGAAAAGTCAGTGCTTTGCCATGCAGGCTGCGCAGGCAGGACTATTGGGTCAGGTATGTTTTTGACTTGTTAGGGTGATGGGGTAGGGTATTAGATCCCACTGTGTAATAGCAGAAACAATATTCTTTGCAGTGAAGTTCTTTCCACACTGCAAAGGTTAAAAGCGCCTTTGTTTATAAGATAAACTCCTCATGTTCCTGGTAGCTGGCACTCTCCAATGCTCCTGGGAAATGTGCAGTTCCTTAGCATTCGCAAAAACAATACTAAGGCTGTCATTGTGGCTTCTCTTTCTAAACAAACTACCTACCACATTGACCCATTGGTTTTGAGATTTTGAATCACTAACCTGGTACAAGCATGTATCTATTGAGGTCAGCAATGTCAGCCAAATTATTTCTCTAGGTAAAGATTTTGCTAATACCTAATTCACAATAGTGGTTTTACCACTGTGAGCTTATCTGCCACACAACCGCTGATGTGTAAAATAAGCTTATGTATGTGTATAAGTGTATAAAAGTTTATGTCCAGCCTATGTACAGTTGTGGATACACTGTGCAAAGAACTTTTCAAGTTCTACGACTATCCAGGGCTTCTACAGAGAGATTTATCTTCCCTTAGTGTCCTGGTTCCGCAATGATATCCAAACTAACAATTAGTTTTGACACAACATACACTTTAGGAAATAAACACATTCTTAAATGGACTCCTGGCAATTGTACTGCTATCAGGGGCTCTATTACAGAGATATAACCTCCTGCTTCCTGTGCTGTTGAAAATGTTTCATGAGACAGAAAAGAGGAAAAAACTTGGATGGATAGGTGCAAAACCATGATGGGGATCTAACCTTTCCTCATTCTATCCAGAAAGAAGGAACAACATGCTACTAAAACTGATATAATGTCTTTAAGAGTGAACAGTACTGCTTTACAACAGTACTGCTTTATATAGGTGTAGAAATATGCTCTATACCTTTTCCAGTTCTGTCTTTGGCACGGGAGAGCTTGAAGAATGCCCATCGGACTCCACAGGTCCACCATAGCTGCTGCACACTTCTTTTATAACCTGAAAAAAAACAAAAGTGTCGGACAAACATTAGAACCAATACAAGAGCACAGAGATTTAGATTTAACACAACCTATAACCAAAGCTAAAATGTCAATGGAGCTCCTTAATACAGGTTAAGGTGAAATAAAATTCTGATCTTCAGGAACAGCAACTACATCCGAAATACAAGAGGTGTGTTACATACATCTTGGTGTGCTCTGTATTTCTTCCAGATTCCTAGATGGTAAGCTCTTTGGGGCATGGTCCTCCTGTATCACTGTCTGCCCTTTTTAATGTACAGCGCTGCGTAATATGTTGGCACTATATAAATCCTGTATAATTATAATGTGTGAAGTATTCCAGTGTAAAGCTTTGTGCAGAGGTTTCACGTAATGTAATGTTAGATCATTCACTGCTGCTCCCAGTCCTTGTGAAGGGTAATTGGCATTATATTCACCCCTTGGCCTGCTGTGTCTCCCCATAAAAGAGGAACCATTACTAATTTGTAAGGCTTAAGGTAGAGTTCAGCTTTAAGCATTGTACTTAATTTTTGCCAGTGAACACAAAAGTGATGGTTTTATTTCTTGCTGCTGGTGGCTTTAACTTTATTAGAATCTGCTGACATCTAACAAAGGCTTGCAGTCTTTTTGTTCACATGACCAATCTAAACAAAAACACAAGATACCACAAAAAGCAACATTAATTGGTTTCCATCACACAGGGCGCAGTAATTAGGGGGGAAATGCCCTAAATCAACAAACACACATTGACACAACCTCTTACACAGATCATCATGATCTAATTAGTCCAGCCACAATAGTTTGGAAAAACTTTGGGAGAACTGTGCTGAATGTATATCTTGGCAGATAACAGGATAAAGTGTGGCCAGCAGATGCAGCTTATGGTGAGGGCTACAGGTGTCTAAACATTATCTAGCTGGCTTAGTAATAAGAACATGCCACATGTCATGAAGTCAACATTTTGCTATGAACCCAATACAGATTAAGAGGTTACCAAAGTACACGTTATAGGGGGCACAGCAGAAAGCCACAAGGTAAATTCCAAATTGGAGTCCTCTTAAATTTATCACAGTAACAATAAAGGTATTATTTTGAAACAAAGGGGTACAGTTTTTCTTTTTTTTTATTGCATCAAACATGCCTACTCCTGCAGAACCTGATCCTACTTACTCACACCTGAAAAGTAGAAGCTGGAAGTCCTAGATGGAAATATATTGCTCCACAGGGAGGAAACAGCACACCTAATGCCTAGCAGATTAGCACATTAGTAAAATAATTTACAAAATCCTAGTGAATTTACCAATCCCATTGTCCCTCCTTTGTGTTTGATGTATTGAATTGACTTAATATTACAGTTTTAATTATTATTATGAATATACAGTAATACAGGGATTCCTGCTCATGCTGTGGATGCTTGAATGTAGAATTTTGTGCATAATTTGCTGATTTAAAAACTTTAACGAGTAATCTTTCTAGAGGTCTTTTCATTAGATAAAACCAAGGAAAAACTAAAGAAGAAACAGAGGGATTTTGTAACAAAAGATGGATTGTCTCCCCAATGCTTTGCATTGCTGACCTTCTTAAAAAATTAGTTGTCTAACTCTGTCTGGTTCCAATACTTTTTGAGTCACTGACCTATAACAAATATGCAACAAGAAAAGTCTGCAGAACATCAGAAGTGCCGGTCTACATACTTATAGGTGAGTGATGTAGGATGTATGATGTGGTCCAAAAAAACAGATAAACAAAGCAACCAGCCAACTAACTTTTTTCAGCAATTGCAGTCTATATATTGGTTACAGCATAGATAAAACAGGCCGTGCCGCATATCAGTAGAAAGAGAAATGAAAATACATTCACACGTTCCTTCCTGTTTAGGCAGAAAGAAACTTTTCCAGATAATTTACAGAAGATAATGTACTGCATATTTCTGTGCTGGAAACAAGAGGTCCACTTAGGATCATTTCGTTTTCCCATAGTAGGTCTCATAGATGCAGCCATAAATAAGATCCTGTGGGTTTTAAAGAGAATTATTTATATGAGCAACATAAGTATTTCTTAAATTGTCTTTTTTAATCAGATTAAACATTCATGAGTTTTTGGCTTGGGTACTGCTGATGTTTGTCTTGCTGACTAAGCGCTCAACTGTGAACACAGCCAGTTCCCCTCTACCCCACAGACAGCTTCAATCTCAGCTCAGCTAGCAACACAAAGCCCATTCTGTGTTAAATGCACAATGGCTCTGATTAAATATATGTGATTAGAAGGAGAGCTGGCAAAGGCACAATATGTTCTATGCACTGTGGAGAGACAGCGCGAGTCCTTAATGTTCCAAGGAGACAAAAGTGTATCCTCTGAATTCTGACCAAGAGACTTAAAAATGGTTAAAGAAGTAGTAAATCACAACCATGGAGCAGAACTACTAATCACAGACTTTTGTACAGAGAAGGGCTTTGCAGCAAATCTAATGTTTTGGATTGTGGGAACAAAAAATGTTGGCTTGGATAATGTATGTAATAAAACACAGAGTAAAATGCAAGCTATGACTTCTGTTTAAAAGAACAATGTGTAGAAAGTATGGAGAACTTCCAGAAATAGGATGGCCAATGGGCTACAAAAACACTCCATGGGTTTTCAAAATTGTTCGCTTGAACATGGCGGCTACAGAGGAATGCCAAAATGTAAATGAGTTTGCTCACTTTTTCCTAACATTAATCATACTTCTATTCCCGCAGATCAAACTATGATCAATGTTCTCTAGCTGACCTTCAATAATTTCATACTTTGGTTGGAGACAACAAACGCTGGCAACAAACACTTGCCAAAAGCTACTCCCAATTTAGCCTTTGTGGCTATTTTGACCAAGTTTTTATTTTACATACATTCAATTAACTATGTACTGCCGTCTTCTACAGAACTTCCAAAGCAAATGCAAATACAGCAACAATGGGTTTGGTTGACTTAACGGAATGTGAGCTGTAATGTGGCATGATCGTTCTTTGATCTCATGGTTTACCATTACAGCCATCAACAGATCTACAATGTGAGTAGCAGTCAAAAGATGTTTTGATTCACAACATCCCCACTACATGACACCGGGACCTGATCCACAAATTTTAATTTCAGAACCCAAGAGAAGGTATTGCTGACTGCAGATTTGTAGAGGCTGAGTTTACATGAAATAGAGGTGAAGCCAAGACTGACCAGGGCTGGTAGGTTTATAACCCTGGGATTAGACTAGTCCTAAGAGGACTGAAACCCATAAATTATAAAAGGCAACAGCACTAGTTATCCAACTTTTATGTATTTTCCCTACTGAAGAACCTTTCTCCTGTTCCAATAGATTTTAATGAAACACTGTAAACACCCAAAGAATATAGTGAGCTTGATTCAGGATAGAAATTGACCAGACCAACAATGGGAAGGTTGGTAAATGAAGCTTTGGTGGGGAAAGAAATGAAAACCAAATCCACCTACTGTACTCATGGCATGAATGCTGCTGACGAAGCACTATAAGGAGCTGTTATACACCATGCCACCCTGCAATCTGGAGAGCACTGGCGGCCAGAAGTATGAAACAGAAAGACAGGGAAAAGAGGCATTATTTAACTCAACCCAGGTTCTGTGGAACACTAGGGTTCCTCTAGAGGTTGAGGGGTTTCTTAAGCAATGTGCAATTTGTGGCTCTCAGGTCAGTTTACTAAACACCAAGGTTTTTTTGTTATCTTAGAGGGTGACATTCTTCACGATGGCTAGCACTTTAGAAGGCATTCTTCCCATTAACCACCACACTAATATACTGAGAGTAATTATAGTAGAACCTGAAAGGTATTTCAAGGGTTCCCCCCATGTTAAAAAAGTTGAGAAACACTGATTTAACATATATTAATGGATTTATAGTTACAGGAGGCACTGCTGAACATTAGGAACAGCCAGTTTCAAAAATCACCAACTGAAATAATACCATTAATTGCTTTAGTATTAATAAGGTAAAACAAATTACACCTCAAGGTACACTTAACTAAGCTGTTTTTCTAAAATACTACTCCTAGCCATTGCATCATTGGTTTTCTTACATAGAATACATGGTGATGGTTAGAAATTATGAAAATGGCAAACAGAGCCACACAAAGCAATGGTAAAACTAAATGGCCTCAGATTCACACATTTTACTGGGAGTTGTAGTGACATAAAAATGTCGAGGAAGACATGCTTTTCCTTTGTCTGGTTTATTTAAACCGCATACAACACAAAGTCTTTCCTCTTTATAAAGGAATCCAATTACTCAGCATCCTGGAACTTTTATTTTTACCTCTTGCATGACATTTGAACTCACTGTGGACTTTTTTGGCTTCCAACCCTGATTAAGTTATTTTGGCAAGCTCTCTGTGTAATGCAAGCTGCAGACAAAACACTGGGAAGTGAACTGGCAAGTGCACAAAGTAGCACATAGGAATGTATGCTCTCAATCAAGCACTCCCCCCGGTCACACCTCCTGCATTATCTAGGTCTGGTCTCCATGTAAAATGCATGTTTATATGAAAGAACATTTTCAGCCTAAAACTGCTGTGATCAACAGATCTTACAAGGAACAATGAACACTATTCAGAAATTGTTATCTTTACATATAAAGTATAGATAAAAATGTGTTTTACATCAGAAGAGGTATGAAAATAATTCATTTAATGACGGCCATATGGCCAAATATTTGTCGGCAACTCAGCATCAGACCTGCTGTATATGGGCTTGTTGGACTCCCAGTTTCAAAAAAATGTGCATTACTATGGAATTAGGCCCCTCCTAAAGAGAGCTTTCACTAGATTTTAGAATGTGAGGATGGCCCAGTATGGGAAAAGGCACAGGCCATTTGAGTTGTTCTGCACCAAACTCCTCAAACTTTGTGTTATGGAAGTACATAATATTCTAAATTGTCTTTGTATGCTCTAGTATTCACAGCATTGTTCACGGAAGACCCCTGAGTTCAATTATTCGGAAGGGTATCCAAAACCTCTAGGCCACATAGTAGTGATGTGATGGCAAACTGTTCACTAACTGTTGGCAAAATGGTGGATCTACACTAAAAATCCTACTGCCACCCAACTTTGGGAACAAAATTATGTTTTTATACTCACTGTATTTCCCATAATAATATTTATGTTAAACGTTCCTTAAAACAAAGGTGGGAAGTAGGTAAAAGGAGCATTGGTAAGCTGCTTTAAGTGGAAACTTAAAAAAATTTAAACGAGTTTCACTGGGTAATAATTAAAGCAAGGGGCACTTTGATTACAAAATGTTTGCATTTACCAATCACTACTGAAGCATGTCCCGCCAGACTGGAGCAATCTCATGCAATGTGCCCATTAAAAACTTCATTCCCAAAAAGGAACTAAACTCGGTGAATGGTGAGCTTCTACCATATTCAGGAATGCACAGAATACTTGAAGATTATGGCACATCCTTACCTGCATGCATCCCCCTGCAGTGATGGTCATTGCCGTATCAGAGGAAAGTGCCACCAGCTATATGGTGGACTTCTGGGAAGATGGCGATCCTTTTCGGCCATTGGAAAACCACTAATAATGTAACTCCAGCATGTGCCATACAGCGTACAGCTAAAACAGAAGCCACCAGGGGCCAGGACTTAATTTTGTGATAAAATACATTGCATTTCTCTTTTGTCAATTAGTTTTACCTTCTGGTGACTTCGTTTTTTGAGTCTGGTTTAGGTGATGATAATTTACTATAAACAGTAAAATCAGACTATCACTAAGGCATGGTATTTTTATTTACTTTTTAAAATATAATACAGTACATCTAATGTCACCCCTGAAGATTTCTGCTCTCAAACAATCCGAGTAGGCTTATTAACCCCTATTTACTCTGGTCTTCTACATAGAAATACTCTCACTTAGGTCCCTCCACATAGAGTTCCTTATATCAAGTGCTGTCTTTGACTTTTCCATAGCTTTTATGGCTACCAGACCCCAAGTGAAACATTTGGATTCCTCAATCAGGCTATTTTGTTCATACAACACTCCCTACAAAACTAACGACAAAGGCACACCTGAACACCACATGTGTATACTGGTTCTCCCCATCCGCTGAGGAAGCCTAACTGGCAAAAGGCATCGGGTCTCGAGATCCAGCTTTATTTTAATTTTTCCTGGGATCTTTACTTTGTAACATTATGTGGTCGACCTCTGTCTAGCATTTTGTCCTACATATTCCAAGTATCAAAGTGGCTAACTTAGGACCTAGGTAATAAACCCATGTGATCGGCTGATTGTATTGAATATACTTGTTAACTTTTCACAATTCTATACAAATATATTCTTTTCTCTTGTTATTTGATGTTCTAAGATTTGGGGGTTTGGCTACTTACTACTTTGAATGAGGCTATGGATTACCCACCCCTGTGGATTTTTTTATACCTAATTTTCCCATATGTTGATGATATCCAACATCATAAGGTTGAATGGAGACTGTTCAATTGGTTGAATGGATACTAACGGAAAAAGCAAAAACCTCAGCAGTAAAGAATTGTTGATGCTTGTCCGCATGTAAATAAAGTTGGAGAACCAAAAACAAGGAAGTTATTCACGTTCATTCAAGTTAAGAGTATTCACTTAAAAAATACTTGGCATGTGAAAATGCCATCCAACTAAAGCCAGCTCTTCTTTTGGAGGAGATTATCAGCTCAATGTTGTATAAAGAAAAGGACAAAGTTAATATATGAGCTCAGAAAATCCTCTAATATGGAGGGTCATAACCCTTTCCTTGGTCAAAAACCTGAGTTTATTACTGCAAGATAGGCTTTACTTTAAATGACAGTGATTTCACCAGAACATTTCCTCACAAGCAGCCCCGGGGCCATTCATGTGGTTTACTGTCTAGACTTTAGTTTACCTCAACTGTAGCCTTTGCTTTGTTACTTAACATGGCTTTTGGCCCTTTGTATATCATCGATTGTGCTTTTATTATGTGTAATTACTGCCTTTTCCCTCGAAGGAGGAGCACACTGACCACAAACACTGTTTGGAGAGAGCTTCATTAGAGCTGTTTTTAGAAATAAACACTAACCGTCCATTAATTAAAGCAGAATTACAGCCTGGCTAACATGCAATAAAAACATTCCAACCTTTTCTTGGTCATTTAATTAATTTACCTGCATATATCCAAAAGTAGCCCAAATTTAAACTTCCCTTGATTCAGTACAAAAGTCTTGATGGCGGATATATCTTTCTCAGGTCTTGCTTGTACAAATAAAAATAAAAAATGTAATGCTTATTATTGGTGTGGCTGTTACCCAGAAGCTTCATCTTTTGTTTATTTTAAAAACAGAAGCCTATCTTCTTATTTTCATACTTCCTAAACAAAGATTTTTATGGAATAACTCCTAGCCTTTTTTTAATAAAAAAAAGTGCAGATTTTAAACTATTAAAATGTCTTCAAAAATTACATTAACAAGTAATATTATTTCAGAGATTGAGTTAAAACCAGTTTTCCACACCATGCATTGCAACAAGCATGCTAAACATTATTTCAATGTGCATGCCAACATATGTGCATGGAATATGCATGGTGATGTGCTGCTTCATGGGTGTAATGCTTGTATTATTTGGTGTATACAGGGTCATTCACAATGAATGCAACACATTTGGGCATGCAATAATGCACACTACAGAAGTAGTCACAATGCGTTCTTCCATTTATTTCAGTATTCTTCAGTATTCAGTATTTTTTCAAGCTGTGTGGGAAGAAGCTGTAGGTGGGTGGCAACCCCTGTATTGTAACCCAGCTTTTCAGTAACCACCCAAAAACAGCCGGGTGATAACTGAAAAGTTCCGGGTGGTGCGCCCAGCTAAAAGGGGCTGGGGAGAACCTAAATACATAAAATAATGTTACTGTATTACAGTTTGGCCCTATCTCGGTCACATTTAATGTGCAGATTGCTCTGCAGATGCGCCAAAATAAGGAATTCATAATAAATAATATATTATTATACAGATTAATATCATTATATAAAAAATAAAGGAGTTTTCAGAATTTGCGGACGAAACCTTGAAAATCAAGCCCTCATTCTTCCGTGACCAGATAGTGCTGTGCTAACCACTAGAAATACAGACTTAATCCTACAATCCAGAATCATTTACAGATGTTTCATATTTGTACTTCATGTCATTGAGTGAATGGCAGCGGGATGTATGATGGTGGTATGAAGCAGAGACCCGGATGTCTGTAAGGTGCAGTCTATTCACACAATAATCTGCTTTGAGTCATCTTTTTCCCCAATCTGGCTTCAGGCAACACAGATTCATAAAAGTCTCATTTATGAGGAATGTGAAGCAGCTATTTATGCTCTTCACAAATCACAGAAATGGAATCGTTCCCAATATGGCTAAGCACTGAATTTTTCAAAAAAGCACAAGTGTTTCCCTGCACACTGCAATGCATTGCATACAGTGGCCAATCGTTGTATTAGCTTGCTTATCCAAAAGAATTGATGTGCAATGCTGCACCTTTAAAAGTGTAGGGCACAGCAACAAAAACGGTTTCACAAAGTTGTGTTACTAACAAAGTTTCTATAAAGAGGTGAAACATTTTTCTCCTGAAGGATCTGACAGCACAGCAAAAAAGTGTGAATGGCAAGCAAAAAAAGTGAAAACTGAGAATACAGTGGATGCCATGAATACATACAGGTCTAATTCACATTATACATGTTCTCCACCCTGTAGAAAAACCTCTGGGCTGTCCAAAGCATTCCTTTCACATCCACCTCCCTTCCTGCTTCCTTCACCTACTCTCACTCTGGACAATGAAAGAAAGCCTTCAGTATAAAATGGAGCTAAAAGAAATCACAGAGAACACGTGATGGCTAAGGTTTCTTGTGCACAGATATTCTACAGGATCCCCCCTAGACCTTCCACTTTTCCCTGCAGAAATGTTATTGAATGATTATTATCACCACTGTCCCTATTTTGTCTAACATCTGACATGTACCATCCAGGACACAATGTTTATAATAAGCAAATGTTCAAGCAGTTCTATCAATAAAATCTTTTGTTTTGCATCCAGTCGTTGCATATCAATGCTTCCCCTAAACCAGCAGTCACCATCTGGTGGTCCGCGGGGCTCTGGCCTCTGAGGTCCGAAAGGTTGGCCACCACTCCCCTAAGCTTAATAGCTGGCATATACTAAAGGAATTAACCACAATGTTCAGGACAAAGAACAGGATTTGCCCTCTTTGCATACAAAATCTTCATTGGTCTGGAGTGTAGTCAGTTTGCAATAAACATCTCGTCCTAAGGAATGCGTTTGGTATTAGAAAAAAAGAAACTTTAAAAAAGTTAGATCTGCATAGCACATTAAGAAAAAATGATTTTTTTTTTTTTATTATTAAAAAGTAAATCTCATTTATAGAGAGATTTTTGCAGCTATATACTGTATTACATTTTTATAGCTCTATTTTACATCTGTGGCTGCTGCAGGCAGAAGCTAGCTCCTTGCCACCTCATCACTAAGAGAGCGGATCAATGTTCATATATCGTAAAACTGTTTCAGTAGTAATCTTTTCCCGCATTTTGATCGCCTAGGACAGCAGAACTTAGAACAGTAACAATCTCACTTGGCACCAGAAAAGGATTTAAATCGTTTTCCTCCTTGTTCTGTAACGTGCTGCAGGTTTATGAAGTAATAGGTTTCATAACAGAGTTTCATCCAAACTGGGCTCATACAGAGATTTTACGCATTAATGTGTTGTAGTTGGAAATGTAACTTGAAAGTATTACTTGAAATAAAGTCCAGCGCGGCAAGCTGGAAAATCAAAAATTGCTTGAGCTCCACTCATAAAAAAACAGGACCTCTAGAATTACTAGCTGGATGAATGAATTGTATTTTGTTTAGGCCGCTTGCATAAAACTGCCTAACAGAAGCACTCACTGCAAATTCCTAATGTTAGGGTGAATGAGAACAGCACTCTGGTGAAGGAAATAAAGCTAAGCTCCATGATGATCCACTTCCATCAGACATTTTTATTCACTCTTTCAAAACGATGGGTCATGTGATGCTTCAATCCAAATTTTCTTTCTTTTATTCCATGACGGGGCCCTATTTAAACTATCTATGTCTCTGCCTATGTGACATAGACATACTTCCTATTGACTGTTCAGCAATGATATCCTTTCAGAATTAAAGAGGACCAACAGCAAAGATGTCAAAGTGAGCCTGACAAGGACAAATCTTGTGGGCACATCTGCAGTGCATGGTTTGCGATCCTCCGCACCTGGATATGGCAAAGATCACGCGATCTAGATGGTGGATTTAGGTAAATATATATTTCTTCACAAGATAAAGAACTTTAAAAACATGAGAAGTGTTAGAAAGCATGAAAGGTAGGTATGAAAGTGATGGTTGGCCTTTAAAGTGCACATGTAATATACATTCAGTTGTGAATGTTTGGTGAACATCACATTTCTTTTTTATTTTTTTATCCCCCAAGCATCTAATATATATATATATATATATATATATATATATATATATATATATATATTAGATGCTTGGGGGATAAAAAAATAAAAAAGAAATGTGCACACATATACACACACACATACACTGTGATCAACCCAGGATTTTTTTTTTTTTTTTAAATTGCAGTTGTTAGTTTTTGTATATCAAAGCACAGCTTGCTCTATGTCTAGGCTCCATAATTTTTTTTTTGCTTTGTTTGTGATTAGCTAACAGTGAGGATTTGATACAGTAACTGACACCACACTGCCTATTAATTTGTTTAGACAAACATCTGTCCTAATTGCATTTATTAAAATAATGTACCTTCTCCGACTTACATATAAATTCAACTTAAGAACAAAGCTACAGTCTCTATCTCGTATGTAATCTGGGGACCTGTGTATGTATATATATATATATCCCTTATAAAGTCCAGCCATTTATTGATCAGACATTTGGACATTGGTAAATTCCTAGATGGAGATAATAATGCCCCAATATAGACATAGTGATATAGCGAAGCTAGATAGGGCCAATTTAACCAGTAGGCTATTTAACTATAGGGAAAAAAAAAATCGCACATCTAAAGGTAATCCAGATATTAGGTGGAATAAACATTATATGAAAATGAAGCCCTGGGAACTGAAGCCATTAGTGCAAAAGAGAAGACTAAAATGCAGCCTACAACAATATCTTCTTCTTTGAATGTTTTTACTTTCATGGTAAGTGAAGCTTGTAATCTGTTTTACAAGTTAAACATTGTTTTATATACAGTACATTCCTGAAGTCTGATGGGTATAAAATATGGTGACAGTATAAGGAGCACAAAGAAATCCTAATATATCAGAGAAAAGCTCTAGGCAGTAATGTGAAAATTACACAAAGCAAATAACCCCCTACTCCAGTCTGACAAGTTCAAACATGAGATGTTCAAATATGTGGGGAAGAGTTGTAAAAGTCTGAAGTTCCAACGTGTAAGAAAAGATTCATTTTCTATGGGTCACTTTGGAAACACGTGGACACCAATGAAAAATGGCAACAAAATAGAGGAAGATACAAGCTGCTGGGATGTTGTAAGCCAGTAATGTTTTTTAGCTAAAATTTTAAATGCTAAAAAATCCAAAGTAAATAAATTAGCTTACAACCTGTTACAATCTGGCTTATATATATAGATACACTCTATATTTATATACAGTGTGTTTATATATTATATTAGGTTTATATTTTCCTCCATTATTATTATTCACTGGTCACCTTAAAGCAGATCTTTTACTAAGAAGTTATAAAAGCTGCCATTGCAGTCTGGTTGGTGTACTGAACCTCAGCCTTTATTACCTTCTGAATCCCTGACCTAGAATTAGCTCAGGTTTTCAAAATGCTTATACATCGGTGGTCATTGGGAAAGGTAATAGGAAAAATGCCCCACTACACTGCTTTGTAATTACAAATATCTGAAAAGATTATAAGAGTTAGTGGTTATTGATTTACAATGCTTACTCCTTAAGGGACCCCAAATCTGGAGGAACCCTAGCATGTAAGAAAAGAGTGTTAGGAACATTTCACATACCCTCAGCCATTGTTCAGCCTGCTCCTCGCTTTGGACGGCAAGAACTAAGGCATCAGTGCCTTGATGGGTAATCTTCAGCTCGTGTTTCTTCTTCTTGCTGTCCTTTGGCACATAGGACACCAAGCACCCATTCAATACTAGTTCCATCTGGGGCTGCTGGTCCTTGGAGGACTTGTAGCACTGTGCAAAACAATGTTACAGCTATTACTATATAAGTAATACTAGTGGGGAAAAAACTTAATAACTAAAGAGAACTGGATGACCTACATACATTAATATAAATCACGTATATAAGAAAAATGATTACAAAACATTAAAACTATAACTGCCACCTCCACTTCCTAAAGGCTCCTCCTTACCCTCCAGATAAATATAGAATAAGTCCAGTCCCAATAAGGTTCATTATAAAGTACATGCATCAGTACATATTTTGCTTACAAATATCTAAATCCCAAACCTAAGCCCATGAATGCACTAATATGTGTTGCAATGTGCAACCAAAAGGCCACAATCAGCTCTTTGGTGCATTGGTAAAACTTATTTAACATTTGATGTATAATGAATATATAATAAAATAAGTGAGTGAAGCTCATTTACCATTAGTTTGTTGTCTTTGATGACACACAGTAGCTTGGTCCACTGCCCGAATCTCTTCTTCCTCAGAAGGAATGCACAGATCTTTGCATCTTTCACCAAATCCATGGAGGCTTCCTCTGATGGCCACTGAAGTCTCTTTTTCTGCCCCTTTCCATCTTCCTCCTCTTCATCATAAGATTCATATGAACTGCTCATAGCATCTGAATCATAGTCTAAAGAAATAAATGAAAAGCAAGTAAGAAATACAAGGCGTAGAAAATGTTTAATCTATATAAGTTTTGGCTGGACTGGGGTCCTACTTTAACAATGAACGTATTCTTCTTTTAGGAGAGCAGTGATTCTGCAGCCGAGTACCTGGCACAAACTTTTTTGCACACCATCATAGGCTCAATGCAGTAATCTTTTCATTTGTCATTGGTCTGCCATTGTTGAAAAACTAGTTCACTTTAAATCTAGCCTTTACTTTTCTTCAGCTTCGTTTTTTTACAAACGAGGTCTTAAGCCTAGGCCAAGCCCTCAGCTGAAAGTCTTGGCTCCTTGGACAAATAAATCATCTTAATGTTGATCTAACAGGCAATATCACAAGATGGAAGACATCCAGCTCTGCCTTATAACAAGCAATACAGATCAAACGCACCCTCCATGCTGGTACCAAACTGTGAAAAATGTTCTAGGCCTGTGGAGAGAAATCACTCGTATATTTCTCTGTTTGCTTTCTAGAAGAATGGCCCAATCTATTGGCTCACGGCAAAAAAAATAAACCGCAAAATCTAATCATGTTCTGTTTCCCTCCCTAGGTTCTATACAGTTTCTTTTAGGGACGGATTGTTTTGCAGCAGCATCAACAACAACAAAATCGTCCATTTTTATCAGTGTGGTATTTTGGCAGAGAAAAGGCCAAGCTTCACTGTGGTAGAAAAAGCTGTGCAATCTTTTTCCAAAGCCCCGAGAGGATTAGAAGGAGAGACGCCAAAAACATCACAGGGAGGAGAGAATAGCCACTCCGATTCTGGATTCCATTAATGCTGTCAAGAACTGAGGTCAAAAGGGCTCAGTAGCTGCCAGTAATAACGTATCTTTTTTTTTTCTTCCCCAAGGTTCTTTCTGAAATACTTCCTCCAAAGATGAATAATAAATGTATACCCTAGTCAAACAAAAACATACAACTTATGGACTGTCTTATCCTACATGCCTAGTGGCTCTGATTTTCATCTCCGGGTCTAAATATGCTGTAGTGCACTGGGGTGACTCTGCCCTGCCCCTAACCTATTGTTAACATACAGTGCATTTATTTTTAATGTTCAGTATTATTGTTATGGCTGCAGTGTTCTCTGAAGCTTTATAGAGAGTTGGAACACGCCTTACAAAAAGTCAATATGTAGTAACTTTTATTCAGCACTGAACAATTGCTTTTTTCTATTGTGGGGACTGTGAATGGCATTGCAAAGGCAAGAGTGAAGGGTCTCCCGTATCATTCCCATCCTGCAAGCCTTTGAGTTAAATTCCAAAAGTTCTTGGTTGGGGGGGGGGGGGGGTTATATTTTCTGAATAATGCCAAACCCAACATGGCTAAAATGACCAAAATGGTCCTTTACGTGAATCTTTGCACATGCTGAACTGTTTTATTATGATGAAGTCTTCTACAGGCACAAATATTTACCATCTGGGGGCATCTAGGAGTAAAAGTTCTGTGTAAACCATGAGTTGCAGCTGACGCAGAGAAATGGAATTCATGTAACAGTGCTGACTGGCCCAGCACTTTCACATGAAGCCAGATGCTCCTCCATGACATGTGTATTGGGTATATCCTTTAGCTCTCTTTGATGAATGGAGCAAAGGAAGGTAGAGTATATACTGATGGGGAGGTGATTAATACAAACTGGTTGCTTTCTTTAAATGGCATAGCAAAGGTATCTTTTGAGGCAGCGTTTCTCAACCAGGATTCCTCAAGAGGTTGCCTGGAGTTTGAGAAATTAGCATTTTGTGACTCTCAGGTCAGTTTAACAGATATCAATGATCTTTTTGGCTATCTGTAAGGGTGGCAGCTTTACCACTAGCCAGCAATGTATGAGACATTCCTCCCTACTGACTACCAATTTAATGTACTGTGAGCTGTGGATAATAGTAATTATAGGAGAGGTTACCTGAGGACCCAAAAGTTATTTCAAGGGTTCCCCCATGTTAAAAAGTTTGAGAAACAACATGTTTACTAACTTTGTTGTTTAAATTCCATATCTTAGCTGTAATTTGAATTCCATACCTTAGCTGCAGACATAAGTATCTTCTCAATGATTTGCCTGCCTAAGTTTTACATCTTTAGGTATTCTCTATTGCAAAAAGAGTATCCTACTCCTTGTACACAATACAGAAAATAATGGCCTACCCCAGTTTGGCCCATGACCAGTCATTATTAATTTGTTATGGTGTACACAACAGAAATACAAATTTTGAGAAGTAGGTGACATAGCAGGAAGAACACACTGTAATCTAACTTCCAAACGAGATCATTTTTACGGTATGTACTAAACCGACATTTCCAACACTGGCCTAATCTCCAGGAACATCAGCAATCAGCTAAGAAAATTAATTTACAATTACTTTTGTATCCTACTCCGGTCACATACTGTCCATAAAGACATGGGTATTTTAACAAATGTATTAAGGAAAAATCTGGGGACAATGATCTTGTGTTTATATGCAACTTTACGTTCTAAACTTTATTTTTATCCTCTTCTATGTGTAGTCCTTAAACTCACTAAATCACTCATGTGTCCTATCAGTCATTGCCATATTATTTGCAAGAGGACAGCATTGGGCTAACCTGCTATTAATCAATTCCATCAATTGGTATCATGCAATCTAACAATGTATCTCCTGATGTGGTTGTTACAACTCCTAGCATTCCCTGCAAGGATCAAAAGCTCCACCATGTTTTTACTGTGACCTGTACCCATTGCAGTGAAATTTAACAATGGGTACCCTGACAACAGAAATGTAGAGGTACAGTAGAGGTTGTGACCTTTCCCTACTTCAAAATAAACTTTGCTCTGGAGTTATACTGTATTAAGCTGCTGTGATTTTTAGAGATGATATTGTGGTCACATGGATGATTTATGCAGTAGAAGCTCCTTGTTCTTGGTTAGTAAAGGAGATTAATGTCCTGACAAGATGTATTAAAATTGTTTATATTGCAACTGAGGCCAGAATACAGCTGTGTTCCTCTGTTAAACAGCATTAATCAACAAGAATCTCTAATGTTAATAATTCCACTGGTTTATTATTAAAATGGAAAACATATTTTCAGGTTAACCTCTAATAATTACATTTAAAATACATAAAAAACAACAAAATACATAAAAAAATTCTATACAACACCTGAAAACCAGTGGGCTTCTAATTCCAAAAGCTTGATTTAGGCTAACTTGGGTTCCCTTTAATCTACACGCATATGTTTTTAAATAAACTGAAACACCTTTTTCTAAGGCCCTGAATTGCGGTATTATAGCGATAACGAAGGTAGTAAACATACATACAAAACTACATCAGCCAATCAGAATGCATTTTAAGATGGTCATATTACAATAAACTGATAAAAGCTGAAGGATTTGTTAGAAGTCAAAGCAGATAATCTTTCCTCATCAAGTTAGCTTGTCTGTAGTTTGATCCCAACAATCTTGGAACTGATAACTCACTGGAGGTGATGTACTCTGGAGCTTTTCCAGGGCTAAGAGGCACAGCTTCTTCATAATACCCCTCTGGAAGTGATGAAGTTGGTAATGGCGGAGGCCCATTGTCTGGTGGCTAGAAAAAAAGAAAAAGCAAGTTATTACCAGACATGACATGTCTGTATATAGTATGTCATTAAGGAACACAAACACACATTGGTGCCAATAACGAACTGACCCATAAATTGCTTTAGTGGTCTTCTAGTGGCCTGGCTGGGATGACCAGTACATGCAGCAAATTTGACATGGTGGAATGCCTATTTATGCATGTATGATGTAGAACTCCAAGATATAATTCTATTCTCGCTGACCACCGAACCAGATCTAACTATATATGATCCATTTGGAAGCTGATCAAGAACCATGGAATGTTTCACCCAAATATGCTAATTTGATTGACTCCCACGTTCACCTGGCAATACTAAATTGATCTATAGGAGGAAACCAGACTTCAACCTTTGCCAGTGCCCGTCTAATAATTTTGAGTTATGATGCCTTATCAGATGACAAAATACACATTTTAAGCAAATCAATGCAGACTTCTGTAGCAGGAAAGCCATATTATGAAGGATTTGTAAGGCAATATTTTAAGTCAATCTCTCCTTGTTTTCTCCTATGTCGAAAGAAAACAGAAAGCAAAGAATAAGGGAAATAAAACACAAATGGCTCATGTGGGAGTCAGATACCTTTACAGCAATGGTAACTATAGGGCTGGGCTGAGCCGCTGTCTATGGCCAAAGTCAACACAGATGGAATCAATTTACGATTGTACTAGCTGTTCTTTCATGCTGTCTAACAATGTTTCATTGCATAGGAGCTTGTCATGGAAAAGTCCATGTTTCCAGCTAAGCTCTGTTATTCCTAAAACAAAGGCGGATTAAACGAAAGGAAAAGATCCCGAGGTGGGAAACCCCAAGCAATTTAGTATTAATGCTAATTAAATATTTTAAACAAGACCAGGCTTTGCTAATAGGATGTTAAGATATTGTGGTAAAACAATTAACCAGCAGAATCGCTACATAAAACGAATGTTACTATTTTCATATGAAGTCCAAGATTTAAAACAGACTTCTATTAAAACACAAGGACTGCTTACGTAGCACTACATCTTCTCAAAGCACCAGCACTTAGTAGGTTAAGAATGTACCCAAAAAGTATAAGAATAAAACTTCCCTTAATCTTCTAAATCTTTACCTGGAAGAACGTCTCTCCAAAAGACACGTGGAACACAGAGCAGGTAAAATCTCATAGAAGATCCTCCAGTCCATTCCAGAAGCATCTTCATTAGAGATTTCAGTTGCTCTGTGTTTTATGGAATTCTCCCTGGAAGCTCAGTTTTGCCATCTTCACCTACGTATCATTGGCAGAAAACTAGAGAAAGGTAAATGTAATTCTATTTTTTTTAATTTTTAGTACATTTTATTCTACTAAGCATAGGTGATTTTGGAAGTGTAAGAGAATTCAGTGTGGATCTTCTCTTTTTAGTGGAATGTGTGCTTCAACAACATAACTGCCTCAGTGTCTGTTCCCACTTCCTTTATTATCATCATGCATTTACATATAGAATCATATCACTAACTTGTCCCTTGGAGAAGCTCAACATTTCATGTTCCTAATATAGTCAAAGGTCAATATTGAGAAAAGTCCATCGAAGAAGTTTTTGGGAAGAAACCAGCATTCCTGGAGGAACTCACAAATACAGAGAACATACAAACCTCATTCAAAGTCTACTGTTAGGTTGATAATTATAACACAAGGAAGGACAACACATCCAGAATAGAATAGTAGAAGTCAGTTTTGCATTTTGTTTAAAGTAAACGTGTCATGTCAATAAAGTCCTCCGGCATATTTATTAAACAGTGAGTGTGACATTCAGCAAACATTCACTGGCAGTGATTCAATTGCTTTCATTTAAACCACATAAATCTGGAAGATTTTCCTGCAATTATTGTTTACCACACAGCACCATCTATCAAACATCTTTTAATAAAGTAGGTATCTATCGAATAGTTGGGTGTGGGAAACATCGTAAAGATGGTTTTCATTCCAGCATACCTAGCCGGTGTGTTCAAGGATCATCAGATTAAAGTATAATGGAGTCGTACAGTACAGCAATGCCTGGATGGAAAACGAAATGCTCCTCGGGTAGGCTGACCTCTCTGTATGCATCTCAACGTTTATATTCCTCCACCCTTTCATTCTACGATTACCTTTTTACACTCCTCTGAAATCTTCACTGGGTGCGCAACTGGGAACCATGCAATTGCCAACTAAGAAGAATGCTGCCCAGACTCTTCTTGTTTATGAGTCACAATCTCCATTTATGTTCATGAAAAAACATTTACCAGATTGGTTACTGGGCAGTTTTCTAATTAAGAAAAATGGAGGTGGGTAGGTTAACGGGAACATTCAAAGCATAATATTCCTAGGAGCATTACTACCATTCTTTATTAACTGAATAGCTATAATCAAAACAGAAAAAGGGTGCACCTGCTTTGGAACTTTCCAAGAGTAATATTTTACAGGGTTTCCCTCCAATAAATGAAAGGTCAAGTATAATCCCTTTTACATCATCAGCAACCATTGTACAACTTCTTCTGTATCCCCCATCCAAAAATGAAAGCCCATTTGGCTGGCTGATGTTTGCTGTCAGCAGCCTTGTGTGAATCCCTGGATCACACCTTCTCCTATTCTAGCTGTGTCATTAACACAAAGAATGATTTGCGCACTCGGACCTCACAGACACGGACGCTAAAAGTAGATCTGATCCAGTTGTGTGAAGAACACACCCGTGGGAGTTTTCATCATGGGAAAAGACAAGAGCGTGTTACCAAATAAAACACAGAGGACAGCAGAAATAAATTATAGGTTGCCTAAATTTTCTTTATAGTGGCAGGTATCCCTGTTTGACATGTTTGCAGCTCATTGATCCTTTTCATTGGTGTTCCACTATTGAGAAGTATGACACAAGCCACCAAGTGTTTCAATTTTTCAGATTTAGTTGGATCTTTCCAACGCTAACAAAAACTGAATTGAATTTTTCTGCGTTTGTGTGTATTTCCTTCTACCATTCAAGCTTCCTACCATAATTTACAAGATGGTTAAGTTGGTTGCCAATAAAAACTGACCCTATAGTGTGCAAGTCTGTATAGTATAATTAGGATACAACAATTAGCCTAGGTAGCAAGTCAAACACAAACAAAGCTTCTATCTAAGATGTTTTAGGTACAGTTACCATGCATATGCACTACTTCTATAGAGCAGTGTTCGACACAGATTTTATTGCTGGATGGGAAGAAGCTGTAGGCGGGTGGCAGCCCCTGTATTGTGACCCAACTCTTTATTTACCACCCAAAAACAGCCGGGTGGTATGCCTGGCTAAAAGGGGCTGGGGAGACATATGCTAAATCACCATCCATGAACTTTACATCGGGGCAAACCAGGGACTTCTCCTTCTAATCCTGTACCCCATAATTGTAACCCCACATAGATGTATACCTTGTTTATGTCCTTATTGATACCATATTGAACTCTTTACCTCATATGCACATAATTACCAGCTAGTAACTAGCAACAAAAGTAGACCCCTATGGAATAATACCAGGATCCCATTACTGCACCTATGGACAACAGTTAATCCATTCTTGATTAACCGGGTCTTGCTTCCCATTCATTTTTTTCCAGATGAAGCCACTGCTTTATCAGCCACAGATTTTTCCAGTCCCCTTCCAGTGCTTGTTATAAGCCTTGAAAACCTAATTTACCCCTCAGTATATATGTTGTCTTCTAAATATAAAACATGCAGCTATCTCTAGACCTTGAATGATCAAGTACTGGGCATTCCCACCTTTGCTGAGCACTAGGAGGCAGGATTTTAAGGAGCATTCTACCCTGAAGACCAACATTTTGTCCTGCCCTTACATGATCCTGCAGAGATATCACACTGTAAGGCTCTAAAAAATGAACCACCAAATATTTGATGTAGTCTGCAAAGCACTGTAGCTTTTGTTGCAATCCTAGAATTTAATCAAATAAGCAGGTTAATAGTAAATTACCCATAATATTTACAATACCTCTCCAAGACTATGGTGGGTCTAAAAAGAAGCACATACATCCCAGTACAAATTATTTCTGACTCTTGACTGCTACTTAACAGAGCGTTTTAATGAAAAACCTGACATGGATCTGGGACTTTCTTTGAGGAGAAGTACAATGTAAACCACAAGCAATGGGGATTTCCACTACGCTGGATGTCTGTGAGCCATCAAACAGCAGCAGTGGTGCCAAGTATGCCAGCAATTATATACTGTATGTACAGTCTTAGGAAATTTTAGCATACAACCACACTCAAAAGCATGGATTTTTCCACCGTGTTCGCATGTTCTTTCTATATGCTTTTAAAACATATTGAATACACATTTAAATATGTAAACTAACACAGGCTTATGAATTTCTCGGAATAATTAGCAATACGTCTGTATTAAAGCTCATTTTGGCATTCTGCTCTGTAGAAAAGCCAGTCATATCCATGATTCCAACATACTCCCTGTACATTTATAGCATATTCATATTTTTATCAGATTCATCCCTTCTTTTAAAAAAAACTAGTGGTCTGACGTATATACTGATCCAATGGTTTGAATTCATTAACTTTGAACTTCACTTGTCTTTCTAATTAGCCTTTGCCAGTCAGTGATGCAAATCGCTCAAAACAAAGAATAAACTACTTTTGAAAAAAGGAGGTAGGTAGAATGATTTTTAATGACTTTGAGTCAATTGTAATCAAGTTGTTTTATTATACCTGACAGTGGTTTTGGGTATCCATGACCGTTTTTTAAAAAAACAAACTTGTTTTACACTAATTAATTTCCTTGTGGTTGCATTTTTCTAGATTTTTCAACTACTTGTAAAGCTCAGTCTGCTGGCACAGAAGGAGCATGCAAAGTTTTAATATTATGTTATTTAAAAAAACATTTTTTTAATACCAATCACTATTAAAAAAAAAAGGTACTCAATTCCTACTCTTTCCATTCAAACAACCCTGCTCTGTGCATGAAGAAGCTGCAACTGTAAACGCCACCAACCCAATCTATAAAATAAAATGCAACCTTTCTTTTAGCCATTATCCCACTCATTAGGGCAAGCCCACACAAAGTAAATCATGATAACAGAACAAGAGCACAGACTGCCAAATGCACATGCCAAAGATGAAATCAGTTAATAAAATATAGTGCTGCACGTTGTGTGTCTCCCACCCTCTTGCAAAGCCTGGCTTAGCCCTGACTGGCTCAGTATTCAGTGAACATTGGAACAGATTGACGTTACTTTCACTTTCCAAGAAAAAGTTTAGTGGACAGATATTGTACTAAGCTGTATGGATAGAACTCGATGCTCTGTGTTATTGTCTCCACTCGATCTATCCCGTGGGCACTGAACGACTCTCAAGAAATGAATGATTATTTTTATAAAGCCCGTTAATAAGCCCTGAAATGTTTGGCCTGACCATAAATCAGCGAACACTCACCAGCCATTGTTGGGGGATTTCAGGAAGAGGCATTTGTGGCGGGGCCGGCACACTGCTCGATGTCTCAGCTTTGTGAACATGATTCTTTAGCTCGAATTCTGTTTAAAATAAGAATATTTTAACACATAAGAAGCAATAGAATACTGAGGGCTACTAAAGCAAGACAATATTTGCAAATGGGTGAGAACTCTCCCGTATTGGATATACCCCTTAGCCATCCAAAAATAATCCATACAGGAGCAGAACTACATTAAGCACATGCTCTAGACACTAAATGTTTAATTAATAAAGCAATAAAAATCCCCAACTGCAAAATGAAGGAAGGCATACCCATCAATTAGATTTTAGCTGAAGACTTCTAAAAGAGGATTTCTAATTAGCAGTTCCAGGTTACCTTAATTTAGTTTTATTGAACACATCCATACATGTGGAGGATCCTGGATAACAACACAACACAAGACTCAGTAATGCCTGGGGCAGTACTAGTAATACATACATCCAAGTCTATTATAAATGCTCATTCCTGGGATCATGGCCAGGTTTAATGGCATAGAAGCTAAGGAGATGTTAAAACATTACATGCACATAAATACCATTAAGTTTCTATTGTCTCAAAGTGCAGCCAAGAAACCATGTAGCAGGAAAAGAGGAAAAACTCTAATGATTTAAGGTGCGTACACACTTCTAATTTTTATCGTTCCAATCGAACGACGAACGATCGATTGGGCAAAAAATCGTTCGTAAAAAAGTAACCAACGACGCCGACGAACGAGGAAAGTTGTTGGAAACGAACGACCAGACCGGCGGATCGGATTGGGCGACGATCGTTGAACATCGTTCGTGTGTACGGTCGTTCGTTGATCGTCCATGTTCAGAGCATGCGTGATGAATGAACGCTCGTTCACTTTCCTGTCGTGCACATAGTTCCTCTATCGCTCAAACGATCGTATTTATTGTGTGTACAATATCTACGAACGATCGTGTCGTTATCTCTATGTGCAGGATCGGTGCTATACGATCGTTCGTAGATATCGTGCAGGATCGTTCGTCGTTCGTTTTCCAACGATAATAATTGGAAGTGTGTACGTAGCTTAAGAGGGCAGGGGTAAGACTATCAAGCGAAATTTGACTATGCTCAAACATTCATGCAGTTTGCCTTTCTGATATTCATTTACTATGCTATCCCTTTTGTAGCATCCACCTAACCTGTTGCTGTGCACTGCATATTACATGCACAGGTTCTCTTTACAGTAAGCAGAGGGAAAGCTAAAAAAGAGGATTAACCCTCATAACTAAAACAAAGAAAGTCGCTGCAATGCAGTAGCTCTTAAAAAGTTGAGCATTTTTCCTACAAAAATGTTCCACTGCTGTGCTACAGTTATGATGTGAAACTATTTGCGGATATATCCTGGTGATGACATTCATATGAACTGTACATAGCTGTCATAACACAGTTCTGGCCGCCTCACTTCATCAACAGTACTGGAGGTCTTCTGGGTTCATCATGGCGCAAGCTTTTCTTGGCCTGGCTCACTAACCTTTGGATAACTGTATTCTCTGAAGGATGTTGCTTATCAGAATCTTTTTCTCCTTTACAGTGGTGGTGAGATATTCATGATCTAGTAGTTGTAGAAACAATCGCAGCTCTACGATCAACTCTTCCATGTCTGCAAATACATAAAAAGGGACATTTTATCAAAGTTATATTGCAATTTTAAAACAAAAATATCATTGAGAACTACTTGCATCTAAACTGGTTGTAAAGTATAGCATGGCCACAGTGCAATTTCAGAAGCACAGGTACTCTCCTTGAAATACCATACACATATACTGAGGTTTGATCCAGACACACACAGTGTAGACTGAATCTACAAACTAGCACATTACATGAGATTGTCATTTAATTTGAAATGCTTTAAAATAAATTATGTCCGAAAAAAACAAAATATTTATACTTTTGAATGAATGTCGAAAAAAGACACAATTTACAAAGGATGCCATTTATCAAAATGTGTGTTATCCCACAATAACTAATCAGCCTGTCTTTATCCAATAGCTCAGGTTCAAAGATGAACTGATATCATAAGACAACATATACAATGTAAAACATCCATAAAAAAAAAGTCCAGCCCTTTATCATCTTTTCTTTGGAATAAAGGATGATTGTTATCATCTGCAAGTACAGAGCAGCATCGTGCAGGCAGGAAAAAGCTACATGAGTTCAGGATTGGGGTTAGGGTTATATAAAGAATTGTACAGCTGTAACACAATGTCAAACAAACACAGTTTAAACTAGGTTGGACAGAAAAAAGTCTTTTAGTCCAACCCGAGTGCCAGCAGATATATATAAGCACAGCAAAAGCTACTAAACTATCAAGTGCAAGAGATTGTGTTGTGATGATGCTATATGCCTAAGGGCTGAAGAATCAGTGCTCATCTATAATGTTTCTCCTTTATAGTGTTCTGCATTATTATCTTTTTTGTTTTTAGAATGCCAACATAGTACATGGCACTGTATAGATTCAACAGCCATGCCACCGACTGTCCCTTACCTTAGAAGGCCCACAATCTCATGCCCTTACCATGTTCATTGTTTTATATATCCCTAACAAAGTTTAGGCAACTTTATGTTTTAGAGTGGAAATGGAGTACCTGGAAGAAACCCTCACAAAACACAGAGACCATACAATTTACAGTCCTAAAAAAGACAGTGAAATATCAAACAACAGAAAAAAGTACACTGTCTACATAGGGATTAGTCCAGCCCAGCTATGGCCTTGCACACTGATCTGTACTGATGTGATAGATACTGGAAGAGAATTTTGCCTAATTAGTAATTATTCTTGTCTAAAATCAGTGGTGTGCTTAATGTCAGACGTTGGCGTCCCTCCTGAATCTCTAACACTTGTTCCTCTGTCTCATCTGCTGGACATGACCAGCCGATCGAGACATCCACTGATTACAAGTCAGGGCTGCTGCAAACTTTCGTTAGGAAACTGTTTCCAATTTTCCATCCAGTGCAGTTGTAATAATACTATCCAGGTGTCAGAAAACCATCCTTGTACATTACAACACATATGTTTTACATAAAGAGCATCATCCAAAGGATTAATACATTAGCGACTGTGCATTAAATAAATACACAATGTGAGAGAGAAGGAAATCTGCTCCTGACGTCAGGCTCAACATACCACTTGGAAAATTAACCTCTAAAGCTTCAAGGATGACATTTAGAAAACTGAAATCTGTACACCACACTAAGGATGCCACATAAAGCAGAACAAAAGTTCCACTTTTAGGAATCCACGTTCAAGCAGGTCATTATTACAGAAAGAGACAGGCGATGTCCCTTCTGCAATAGTCTTTACTACCTGCCCGGTGGCTCTGAGTATCTGGCAAAAGCAATCTCGGCTTCCCCTGCACATGCTGGACAACTCTACACTCCTGTGCGGGAGATACGTCGTGCCAGCCCGGCCAATCAGGATAGCAAAAGATTGTCTACAGGAAGAGAAGAAAGAAGAATATGGCGGTGCCTTGCAAGGGAACGGAAACAGCTGAGTAGCGCTGGTTTACCTACACTAATTCCCATAAGCGGGAAAAATAATGGAGTATATTTGAAAAACCTATGCAAGGCAAACGGTGACCTCTTTATATGAATGCTTGAATGTTATGTCTGAAATAGGCAATACCTCCAGTTATAAAATAGCATGCAACTCCCAACATGTGACCTGGGCCTAACTCTTGGAGTTTGCACATGACATTCTTTTTGCTCCTGGCCATTCCACAGAACAGCAAGGTGGGAAGCAGGAAAATAGATATCAGAAATAAAGTGATTTGCTTCCTAAGTAAATCGCAGGTTTGCTTTAAGGATTTTCTGGTGCATTCAGCCACCATTTAGGACGCTTGAATTGCATCACAGGTGTTTATAACCCCATATGGTTCTTTACATTCCCACTGACTTGCTGATGGAAAAAAGCATATCTAACACCAACAAAAAAAACCCATATAGAAGCTCTTATGCTGTGTGAGAAACACAGTGGTAGCACCCAATGGGAGTACCAAGATCCCTGGGGACAGAATTGAACCGTGTGGTTGCTTACCAATTATGAATGAGTGAGCTTTCTAAAACTATTCTCTTCATGGTGGAAGCAATAAATGCTTTAAACAGGCATCACTTACAAATCACTGCATTACCAAAAGACCTTGCACAAAATGTATTATGATCCCTTCTGAACGAGCTCCTTTTAGTTGGAAGCCTATTATCATCATCTTAGGCAGAAAGTTTTCACTTCCTTACAATGTCCATGTATAATCCTTCATTCCGCTTAACACAGCAAGTCAGGAATAACTTGGATCACTTCCCCGGCTGCTTTGAAGTCATGGTAATCTAGATCTGAACATTTAACTGCTGTCCACTTCTACTGGAGATTAATTATGTGGTTTGACCGATTTCCCCTTTATGTTCTGTAGCCAAAACTCTCCACTGTACAGTAACACATCATTGAAGCTGACCTACTGGATGTAATGCAGAATGTCATCCCTGACAGAATCCACCCTGGGTGCTAGAGGGAGATTTTGCATCTTCCTTTAGTCATGTCAAACTCTTTAAATGAATAAATGTCAGGAAGCGGAGCAAGGATTTTTTCTGTAATGCCTTTGAGTGGAGCTCCAGCCAAACAGCTGAAGACAAACTGCAGCCACCTCATTCTATTTCATTTCAGATAAAGACTCTTGTCAAGTTCTTATTGCTGTCTGAGCTCTTATTCAGGAGCTACTGTCCTGATTTTTTTTTTTCAATGGGCATGCGATACCAACCTAAAACGAATTCAGAGATTTATGAAATCACTTTCACACAATTAATTCTAATACAAACAGAAGAAAAAAAAAACTCAGGATGTATATATAGCCTTCCGTTAATTGTATGTGTGTATATATATATATATATATATAAATATATATATTTTTGCATATGAGATATCCCTCCGTAAATGATCAGTTTTCTGTTTCCAACCCCTTGATCATTAGTTGTAGCCATGAGATGGAACTGAAATAAAAGTGTCTGCTGCATAATGAATATCTAACTGTAAAACACTAATAGGACCAATTCATATTGAGTTGTGCAAAAGTCCTGCATGATGAATTTTGTATTAGCTCGCCTGCATTTAGTCAACTGATTTAACTTTTTAATGCAACAAACATCAATAAATATCAATGTGTAGCAACAAACCATGTGCTAATGCATGTAATCTGGTGTGACCATAAGTATTTTCTGGGTTAGAGTAGTTCCAAGGAAAGTTGTGTTCATTTTAACATTTAGTGTGAGTAAAAGGAGAAGTTAGGCATTAGATTCTGGGTAAGGGCCATCAAACTCCCATCCCCATCCCATCAGTTTCCCTGGTAGAGGAAAGTGAAATTTTTAGCACTTTCAAGTATGGGTGAGAGGGTAACTCATTCATCATCTCCTGTCTGGCCAAGCTGGTACCGATGGTGACTATTTTTATTTATTTTACATGGGTAAAGGAGGGGGGGAAATTATTGAATACAGTGGGGGGACTCTTTTTCCCACACCTTTTGCTTTAACTGTGAGGTCCCCATTGAAGAAATTCCCCCTGCCTTTGGAGACCTATTACCATTATTTGCCTAAAGTGGACCTATAAACACATATTTAACATTATATAAAAGGGTGGCTATCCAAAAAAAGAAAAGCCCACAGCCTCCTGGGACACATCATATATTGCAGGAGTCTATGGTGGGCTTCTCCTTCTGCGCATGTGTCATCAAAAGGATATCTTGTAATGTATAAAAAAAAAAAAAGTTCCCAATCTCATACATGAGCAGTGAGATCAGCAAATTTTTACATATGGAGGAAGGCACGTCTCCTGATCTCACGCCTGCGCGTGTGAGTTCGGGTAACGTAAAGAAGAACCCAAAAGATAGAAGATGGCGGTGCTAGACAGATCAGAAGAGCTGTAAAGAAGAGGGGGCCGAGACAGAGCAGGACTCGCCAGGTTGGGTTTGTGGATGGATCGAGGGATTTTTACTGGTAATAGTAAATTATATATATTTTTTCAGGTCCACTTTAAAGAAATACATAAAAGATATAGCCAAATGATACCTAATGAAGTTTTCTTGTTCTATTGAACATTTTTCTCAGTTAGGAGGCACAAGCGTACCACATGCTATAAATATACAAAGAAAGACTTAACTTGTAATTACAGAGCACACATACTCTGCTACCAAAGAATATCATTTCTTCAAGGACAAATGGTGAGATGATGCAAGGCCATGAAATCACTTAATACATAGCAGAAAGAGAGAAGGATCATTTTGCCTGGATGATAAATGGTTCTCTATTCTCGTGACAGTATGTTATTACTGCAGACTGTACAAGTCATGTGTAAGGAATTTTACAACCAAGACCTTCTTCTTGTACATGTTCCTGTTTAGTGCCATGTTTTAGTTAACTAGCATCAAGGTTGGCCATAGCAGTGCTGGTGTCTGGAAAGGTTTCTTTAAATATAAAAGGATGTTTGATAAACACAAAAATCAGATTTCTAGGTACAGTTACCGATAGCAGTAAAAATTGTGGACTATTAAACCACATATTTTGCAAATTGCTAGAAACTCCCCTTTGGAGACAGTTAATTTTTAACAGTAAAGCTAACTCTGGGGAAAGAATTCATCTTGCGGTGGTTCCCCCTCCCCGGGGCAAGGCATAAATGCTCATTTTCATGAATATTACAAGGTATCTTGCTCATTTTCATTTGACTGGTCCTCCAAAGCCTCCATTTTTGCTCTTTCTCCTCTAGTTGACATTGGAAAACCCAACTGTGATTGTTGTGATTCTCAAGATCAGAATTTTAAGTGGGCCTACCTGTACAAGGATGCCTTATCTATATTACCTTTACTCTTCTTCTTTATAGCTATAAGTAGTAAAAGCTATAATTTATTACTAAATCAGGTAAAGAACCTGCTGCTCTGGGCTGTCCCCAGTAGCTTGCCAAACCACAAAGCACTGGTCACATGCAAAGAAGAGTAAAAAGGTTTAGGTGCAACTGGTGACTAATTGACTATGCATGGCCATAAACATTCACCGGTCCCCATTTGCCTAGACCATTCACAAAAGATAAATTGAAAAAAAGAAAATTATCATATAACTAAAAAAAAAGAAAAGTATCTTTCACCAAAAATATTACTTACCAAAACTGTAAGCGTGGAATGGACCTGAAAATCAACATTAAACTATTTTTCCAAACAACATTAGCTTTCTAAAACTATATACCCAACCTAACGTCTAGAAGTACAGTATATGAAGATGACATCCTCTGCTGCACTCTGATTTTATTGGCCAGCATCTAAATCACTAGAACACAATAGGGAGCAGAGAAAGGAACTATAGGGAACGGCAGTGAACCTAGCATCCCACACACCTGAAGTATGCCAAATGCCAACGTTCTTCGGGTCAGTGCCATGGGCAGCAAGTTTTGCAGCAGTATACCTTTAAATCAAACATGCTCTGCCAAAGCAGGATAAAGCAACTAGTTTCCTTTAACGCCGAAGCAACACATGCTCTTTTTTTAGCACCACTTTACTTGTGGAGAGCCATGTGATTCACACCGTGTTACCTATCACCATGTGCTGGTACCGACAAATAATTATCAAGAACACTGTGTATACTATTATAAACAGCATGGCTTCCTCCCTTTCCAGTGGCTGCATGGAGTATCATAAAAGCACAGGTTCACTTTAACCCTTTATCTACACCCATCCCTTTAACCAAAATATAACTCGTACATTTGGTCCCATCTGATCTGATAAATTACCCATTGGAAGAATTTTGTTATCAAAACATCTGGTTTTAAAAAATTGCTGCTGATCTTGCCAAAAATCTTGTAAGCTGATAACATCCTGTGCTGACGAATCAATTACATTGTCCTCCAAAGACTGCAAACCACATTCCTTAAGTTTTGGGTAATAAAAGAGGGCTGAGGTCCTATAACCTTATCTTACAAAGGGGAGGGTGAGTGTCGTCATCCTGGGACTCGGATAGAATCACAAGGCAATCTAAGGCAGCGGCCACATTTACACAACTGCAATATATTACATTTTTGTTTTCTGGTTTAGCTTTGTACACATGTAGGCTTTTTGCTGCTGGAAACAATCTTACATGATCGTTTCTAAGGACAGATTAACGAATGTGAGCTGTACATAAAGGACCAAATCTGTTCTATGGAGAGGAAAGAGATAAGGATGAGTGAACAGCACCCCACTGTACTCTACTCTATTGGCACGAATGGTGTTTGGTACTAACTGGTCGTTCATGGATCCACCGTGGCAGACTGGCGAACGACGTCAGGTGATTGCTATACATGTCAGATTTTTCCCCAAGACCTATAATTTTTGTCAACAATTATCCGACTTGTGTACACAACCTTAGGTACAATTGGCTAGAAAGTGACGCTTTCCTTTGGAAGAAATTATATGAAATTTGCAGAAACTCCCCATTACCAAGTTACCTTGTTTCAAGCCAAATAGGTCAGAGCACTCTGCCCCTTTTCAACAACCATCCATACATTTATTCCCAAAGGCACCAAATAATACAAATACCAGGAAATTGTACAGAAACAGATAACGCGTGACAAACAGCAGTTACATATCACCGACCGTGCCCGTACATGAATAAAAAGCCCCTTTCTCAACAATAACTTACCCGTGAAAGACAAGAAGAGCTGTATATCCTGCTGGGCCGTAACCTGACCCCCCAAAAAAAGGTTCTGCAAACTCCACAACAAACAAATCTCCTTTCACTGGTAAAATCCCACTCTAGCGGAACCTATGGCAGGTCTAACGAGTTTCATCGCTGATTCGTGCTTCCGCAGGGCTCAATATCTCGGGTTTGGCACTGTGGCTGGTGCAGTGATTGAAGTGATTGTGCTGCAGCTGATAAAGCGATATTCCCTCTGAAACAACATGGGAGCTCATTGAGGTGCCGCCACATGCCTGAGGCAGACAGAACAGCCACTGTGAGGGGAAGTAAACAGTCTGCGCCATGGCCCGGGGCCCTCAACTCTCTAGGAGCAGATGGCAGCCAGCTATAGGGCTGCTCCCTGGGGAAGTGTAGTCAATGTTCATTTCAGTCAATTAAGGCATATATTTAGCATTATGAACAAGCAGACACCTTTTCTGGTTGAAAGGCCCTTTTTTTGCTGCTCATTTCTTCCCCGCACAATACACAGCTTTTACACGGGCATGACAAGAAGCAGGGTTGACATACGTGTGTTTTTGTCACGGTTGGATGGCAAAGCACATGTTGAATGGGCCTAATGGTGTCTGGGGGTAAAGTATTCTTCTTAATGCTGTTTTATTCTTTCTCGATTATAATGCCAAGCATATTATGTTATTAGACTGGATCAAGACTGATGTGATGATAAGGAAAATGTGCAGATGAAAGAATTAATCCAATCATCAAATTCTCGTACAAACTGAAAAATCTCAATGCTATTAAAAAAAAAAATATTTGGATGATCCTCAGTGTTGAACCCAGAAATGTTTTTAAGCCTGGTGGGTAGAAATAGTAGCCGGGTGGCAGGCCTTGTATTGTGTTTCTGCTACTCAGTAACCACCCAAAAACAGCCGGGTGGTTATTGAAAAGTGCTGGGTGGTGCGCCCAGCTAAAAGGGGCTGGGGAGAACACTGATCCTGGTAGCATTGCATGGTACAGGGTGACAATGCCCTATTCCTTTCTCTTAGTTGTGTTCCTGGGATGTCACCCAGGCTTCCATTGGAAGTTAAAAGCTGCCATTTTCATACATTATGCAGCTATGGTCCATGTAATACCTAGCTGTACAGCAAATCCCTCTGTGTTCTATTTCAATTGCTTTTTTAGATCAAATAAAAAAAAGCAGGTAGGTTGTAAAAATTTGGGGTGTTTAAAAGCTGCACAATCGACAAATATTTATTTCCAGCAAATACTAAAGCAGTGCTAAGGACATAAAGACCTTTTTGTTCGCCATAATCTGAATGTTTCTTTTTAATCTGAGGACCCAAATAAGAAAAACCAAACTCATTTTGCAAAAATGCCAGAAAAGCCTTACAAAGACAAACGTGCCAGAAAAGCCTTACAAATTAGAAACAATGTAAAAAAAAAATAATAACAATACACAAAAATACTTGCTTTCATTATTTTCAGTATCTCCCATTTAGAAAGTAGAAAAGTGATATAAAAAAAAAGAAAAAGAAAAAAAAGAAAAGTGATATATTAATAATAATAATAATAAAGAATTGTAAACTACAATTCCTAAAATCCATTCCAATGTAAATGCCAATACATATACAAAAGCATTTAAAGTGGAACTCCAGGGAGATGTAAAAGGCAAAGTATAATGCAGTTCTGTATTTCAAATACATTTTATATGCAAGAAGTACAAGTAACTGAATTTGGTATTTGTCTCTTGCAGCCCTTGTACAGCAAAGCTCAAGGTTTGTCTGCAATTTTCTCCAACCCCCGCCTCACACACGCGCTGGTTCCCCATATATGTCTGTGCTGTCAATTATGGTCTGTATGATATATTGCTGGCCACTAATTTTAAAATTGGACAAACTAGGATACGCAGTCAAGTGGCGATCAATCAAAACACAATCACCACCATAAAAACATTATTCTGAAGTGCTGCAGCCAGAATTCACAAAGCTCCTCACATTTGGGTAGGAAGGGTCTGCTCCCCGGAGACTTTGCTCTCCAGCTTACTATGGACCTAGGGTTATAAAAGTATAACCTACGCTTATGTGTTTTCAACTCAAGACTCAACAAACCCAACACAGGTCTTGTTTTCAGAATGAGTTCTTTCCAAGTTGCCAATATTCGCTAAATCACCATTTCAAAGAAAAGAAAATTTTTGAGTTGGGGGTGAGAAACACTGATCTTCAAAAAGTCAGAAAATAAGTAAAAAAATCTTTTCATTACACCAAGATGTCAGAGCAGACTGAAGTGACCACAACACAGAAGGACCTTTATGTGTTCCACTAATCATTCTTTTCCGTTTCGGTCTTACTAAGCTATGACATGCCAAGCAAGAGGGGGCATGTGCAGTTTTCTCCCCAGTCCCTTTTATCTGGGTGCACCACTTTTCAGTAACCACTGCCTGTTTTTGGGTGGTTACTAACAAGTTGGGTCACAATACAGGGGTCCACAGCCACCTACAACTTCTTCTCACCCAGCTCAAAAAAAATTGGAAAGAACACTGTAAAAAGAGACATAGGGCAGGCTAGCAATATACAGATAGGGTTGTAGTCATCTTAAAATTGCATAATGTTGTTAAATCTAAAAAGAAGTCATCAACAAGTTATGTGATACTGGGAAATTATGGGCATCTATTAGGAAACAAGTGTCCAATAAGTTAATTACTTGAAAATGGATGAAAGTCAAGCCAATCTAAAGTACCAAAAAGAACCTTTTAGTGGCAGATAGGTTGTGGGATCTCTAAACCTGAATCTTGCTTTGCTCACCTATAGATCATTATCACGGAGGGTCTTATTTTAAACTTTTGCAGAATAGAGGGACTTTTTCAAAAAGATTTAAGACAGTCAAGATCATGGGAATGCAGTGTTCTCCCCAGCCACTTTTATCCGGGGGCACCACCAGACACTTTTCAGTGACCGCCCGGCTGTTTTTGGGTGGATATGGAAATGTTTGGTCACAATACATGGACCACCACCCACAAAAATATAGGGTGAATACTGGGAATGGGTGATTTAAATCATCAGAATTCACCCCCAACTGCTCTAATCTGACTATTTAACATTATTAGTTACACATGATGTCATGTGTGTCAAGTTTCTCAATCATGCAAACAGCTTACTGGTTTATTTAACAAATAAGTTGATTAAACCTACAAGAATGATTGTGGACCTTTCACATATTTACAGATTGGTTATAGAAGACATAAGTCTAAGGCCAACACAGCTCACCATATTCTTATAACTAAAATAATCTTTTTTTGGGATGGACCACACATCATTTACAGTAAGCTGAATACTATACATTCTTAAAGAGTAAAGGGACTATAACTCTTTTAACGATCAGAAATGTATCATATATTAGCTGGTACTTTTAGAAAGTGGGCAGACAACACATTTCTTGGAAACAATAGAAAAAAAAAATCTTTGCCATGATCCCCTGTGCCATAAGGTGCTACAGCCAGACGGCTCTGATTCCTGGATAGTTTCCAGCAGGGTTATCAGAGGAAGGAAACCCTGAGGATAAAAGTGACACTGCACTGTATTTACATAAAATCTGATTAGTGCATTCACCCTGTTACCCTGATCATCTAATTATACGCAGTTTCATCAGACCATAAATCCTTTCATTTTTTTTCCTCTCTCTTCTGAGCTTGTGGCACAATCGGCTTACGAGACAATATTTAATTCCTTTCTTTTAAGCTGAACTCCAGGAAAACAGCTAAATACACAGATGACATTTTCATGCCTATTACTGTCCAGAGATTGCAAATCACATACTTTCTACAAGCATGAAACCTATAGAATTAAAATTAAGTGCTGCTGATTTATTAAGTCTTATATTACAGTCTTCTTCTCAGCCACTTTTAGCTGGGCGTACCACCCGGCACTTTTCAGTAACCACCCAGCTCTTTTTCGGTGGGTGACCCAACGAAAAAGAGTTTCAACCCAACAGTTGGGTCACAATACATGAGCTGATATCCACCTACAATTTCTTCCCTCCTGGTATAAAAAAATATGGGCTCAACACTGTAATAGTAAAAAAAAGTTTGCAAAATGATTGACAATGCTTACCATATGTCCATTTATTTAAATGACCTGCCAAATGCACCACAACTTACCATGGTTTAGAAAGTCTTCTCCCCAGCCCTCTTTAGCCGGGCGCACCACCTGGCACTTTTCAGTAACCACCCAGCTCTTTTTCAGTGGTTACTGAACAGTAGGGTCACAATGCAGGAGCTGATACTCACCAACAATTTCTTCCCACCTGGTATAAAAATATAATTTGTTTAGACAGTCTTCTCCCCAGCCCTTTTTAGCCGGGTGCTTGGTTACTGAAGAGTTGGGCCACTATAACAGCACCACCCGCCTACAATTTCTTCCCACCCTTTTTAAAAAATGTTCTGGGTTCAACACTGGGTTTAGATATTAATAGACATTTCTTCTGACCGACTTCCTTTACATAAATCTAAAACTTTCCAACAGGTGTACAAAATAAAGGATAATTAGAGCACAGACTTCTCAAAAAAATAGAATATTATCACACACGCTACCATGTAAGTATCCTAACCTAAATCTAGCAGGTCCAAAGATGTTCATTCACACTATACAAACACATAGAAGAACAGACACTGCCAGTTTTTACACTGACTAAGTTAGTTTACCTTTACGCAGTCAATCTATAATAAATCAAATTAAATAATAATAAAATGGCAGTGGCGGGTGATGTACTCAGGTCTGCGGTGCAAACACAGACTTCCATAATGTAAACCTGACTCACAAAAGAGCAGACAGCAATGTAAACTCATGACGCGCATGGCGTACAATCTACACTATATGTGTAATGTGCCAAGATCTATAAACCGAGACACCCAGACTGTTCCTTCCTACCACAATAATGCAGCTACACATCCTTTGTTATTATATACCAGACTCTACTCCGAATATAGAACACCAAGGAGTTTTCTGAATCCTCTACAACACAAAGCTGTAGGAAAAGGACTTTCATGGCCAAAGGTGCATTAGGTATTAGAGGCCAACTCATTCCCCTAAATCTGATATTTCCTGACTTTCTTGGAAAGATATTTTCTTATTGTTGTATGTTCCCTGTCCTAATAATAGCATTGAAAAGATTTGCCGAGAACAGCCAGCAACTATGGTGCTATATAAATGGAAATGAAAATTCTCCTGCATTTTATCCAGGCTGATAAGAAAGTTGCAGAAATAATAATTTTTTTTATATTACCAGATTTGCTTGACAACACACAAGGCATTGTAATAATCTGTATCTTAAAGAAAACAGATGCAGTGCTAGCTTCTGAATCCAAAAACCAACCTATTAATTTCAAGGGGCGAGCAGATGGCGAGGTGGGGCAAGCATTCAGTGCCAGGCCATTGATATCTGCTACCCTTTGCACAATAAATCTGGAATTGCAATAGGCTGAGTCAGCGGGAGACCGATTTGCAGCCAGCCTGCAGCCAGCTGGGGATCTGGCATTTCCTACACAAGTCTTTCTGCCTCCATAATATCAGAGCAAGATACATTTTGCAGAATAACTCTAAGCTTGGAAACAAATATGACATTAGATCCCACATTTGCATGTCTCTTCAATGAGCCTAATTACAGAGTCCTTGCCCTAGACCTCTGCTACAGTGTTGTCACTTTTTACTGGTGACATGGAAAACACACAAATGGTATTGCTTTGAAAAGCCTGATTAGCAGATGTCGAATTAACACAGAGTTTGTTGGCCACTGGGGGCCCAAAATACGGCCTCCAACCTATTTCCAGCTGTAGAATTCTCTGCGGGAGCAGAAGGAAGTATCCCAAATGCAAATGCATCCTCATACAGGGTTGTCAATAGAACATTTTTGGAGAGTGGGCAAAAAAGTAAGTGCATGACAATGAAAGGAATGGAATATTACAATATTGCGTGTGTATGGGCACAGTGATGCCAAATTTTCATTGGCAAATGGAAAGAATTTGTATATTCGTGTTGACATATGGGCACGGTAGCACTGCTTAGGGAAAGGTGATGTAGACAAAAGCAGTGTTCTCCCCAGACCCTTTTAGCTGGATGCACCACCTGGCATTTTTCGATGACCACCCGGCTGTGTTTGGGTGGTTAATGAAAAGATGGGTCATAATACAGGGCTGCCACCCGCCTGCAGCTTCTTGCTACCCGACTTAAAAAAATTTCTAGGTTGAAAACTGCAAAAGGGTATGTACTGTGATACTTGATGGGTGACACAGCCAGGGGCAAAGGAGATAATACAAAAGCACATGAACCTATGGGCACAAACACTACAAGAGCATGGTGACAACCTAATGTGTGCCAATCCTAACTAGAAAAGGGATTAGAATGTAAAATGTATTTAATATAAAATAAATAAAAGCATTCCTTTAAATTACCATCTGGTGCTTGGGTGGTTCTTGTATGACCTAGGCTCGGAGGAAGGGAATATATTAATGATGCCCACTAGAGTGATGACATCAGCAACACAAAAAAAGTAATTTGTAGTACTTTCAGATTACTCTTGAATAATGCAAGTACTGGCTGCCACTTGGGCATCAGAAACCTGAACCACGCATACCACTGTACATAGAAAAAAATGTTTTTGTCTTCTATCATTGCAATAAAATACCCAGGATAAGCATGCACAGTGCTAACATGATATCATGCTCCAGTGTCAGTTTCTTTGGAGGGGCGAGCGCTGACAGCACTGGTGGGAATTCAGTACTTATTACATCAGTGTGAAGCACGTTAAGTGGTGAGCTCATCGTTTCCCCTGCAGCTGACCCGATCCCAGATTACTGCCGCCCTCAGCATCTGGCAGAATGAACTGACGCTGGTTCTGGCCTCTTTACATTTATAGGGTCTTGAAGGCATTTCATAGGGACGTGTCATCAATTATTTTGTTATTTATAGCTTTCTAAGAAGGGCGATATGTCCTTCTTTCAAGAACAAACAGAATTTTATAGTGTTACGCTGACTTAGCCCATAGTCCTCCATCAGGCAATGTGTCGAATGGCCCTTCCAAAAAAGAACTCAACAAGTAAATCAGCTGATCCTGTTATGAAGTGCGGAGGAAGAAGTAAAACATTTAAGAACCTCTATATACCAAAAAATGTATTGATTGCAATCCAGGCTGGTCTTCTCTTCAACTCCATTCAATGGAGGAGTGTGAACAACATATTTAGCGAGAAAGATTCGGCATTACTGGGAATATCAACATGCATTTTTTGCACTTGCTGAAAATGTTTAGACTAAAAAAATCCTAATCCACATCTATAGACTTGTGGGCTGCAATATATTACATTTTAGATACTGTTGGGATGTCCCCTAGCCCTCTAAATTTTTGAAATGCTAAAAAACATTCATTTTTGTAATAAAAATAATGGCCCATCCATTCCAGACAGCTGCTGACCTCCTTTCAGCACGGTCCTTACGACAATCATAAGTCAGGTCACTGGCAAACCGAAGCATAAGTCTTACAAAGGTTCATTCTGCTCCTCAGCTGACTGTCCCGTCCTAAATTACAATTTCCATCAGTAATTGCCATAAAGTAGGAACAGGTGCCACATCTTGTCACACTCCCTCTATACAATTGCATTAAAATGCTTTTGTGTGCCCAAGAAATCTTGGAGGAGGCACGGTCCATGAATTCACTGCTCCCAGCTTCTTTTGAATAGGAAGGTGGTGATGTTCTGAATTACCCAACAATGAAATTCCCCTACCAGTCCCCTGTTCAGTATACCATGTAATTTATGTACAGCACTCATTCACGCATCGTGCAGTCTTCTGTCGTTGGAAAGGTTTGTGAAAGGTTATTAAACGTGTGTACGCAGCCTAACAGATCAGCAAGTATTATATGTACTTCCAGGATCTTCAAAGGAAAATGTACAAGCAATGCATAGATGAAACTAAATGACATTCCCCATCTTGGTCCATCTACAGGGACTACTTGATGGCATCAGAAGCTCAGCAACAGGTGTGCCTTGGTATTTCATGATCTTGCTTTACACATCCTGAATTCTCCCCAGAAATGTTTTTAAAGTTGGGTTGGAAGAAGCAGTAGGAGGGTCGCCTCTGTATTGTGACCCAACTTTCTAGTAACCATCCAAAAAACAGCTGGGAGGTTACTGAAAAGTGACGGGTGGTGCGCCCAGCTAAAAGAAGCCGCGGAGAACACTGAACATCTATCCCTGCATTTTACTTTAAGTCAGAGGCAGTGCACAACTGGCCCATCTAATATCTACTAAACTAATGAAGTCACTTCTAGAAACAGCAAAGTCAGATTAAGGCTGACACACCACAGTGGTTGTCCTTGTGGGAAGATATAAATCCATTTTGTACTTCATTAGCCTAAAAGCCTTCACAGATAACTGTACAGGGGAGTATAAAGCACTTTAATTGAAATCCGATATGCGCCATGCATGCATTATTTACTATTATCAGAAGGCAAGATTAAGAAAGCTAAAGGGCATTTCTGTGTTATTTAACCCTATTCAGCTTTTTACATTGAAAAAGCAAAGCACAAAAATGAAACTTTTTTTTCCTGAGCAAATGAACAAATCCTAGGTGTCAAGTAGACAATATGCCCAACTCTTTTTGGGCATATTGTCTACATATCAATAACAATGGTAACTAGTGCAAACATTGGCTTTTTGGCTACTCAAAAGTACACCCCCACCATGGTCAAAGAAGTTGCACATTTGTCATTTTAGCTGTTAACAAAAGTGTTTCCGGATGACCAGAGAGTCCCAGAAGTCGATACAAAGGTGCCAATGTTGTTAGACAGGAGAGTGCCAGGTACCTTTCTCTTTTCTCATAATTATTACAGGGCATTATTTTTAAATAAGTGATAAATTCAGCATGAACAGGCAGCACAGAAAATGATTGCAACTCTAAAGAATACATTACAACTTCTCTGTTCTCTGCACTTTGATTTTTCTGGAATCAATCATTGCCAGCAGTAAAGATGGAGGTATATAAAAGCAGCAATTTAAAGGTTTTTACAGCTGTGTAAAAAAAGAATAAAGAAAGGGAAATAATATTTTATAAGTAACAAGTTTTATCAACGTCCCAAAAGTGTTTTTTCCTTTTTGTTCCCTATAAAACCACTGTGCCTGCTGGTTTCTATATTTGACCAACTCTCTCCAAGATTGTTTTGGCCGTATCTAAATATAGTACATTAGGGTTGGTTTCATTTTTTTGCTGCAAATGTTTAGAGAAAAAATATAAAACAATAAAAAAAGAATGACATATAGCTGGGGAAAAGGGAGGCAATGCAGGAGTTTAGCTTTAAAGTAGAATTACAGTCAAAATTTCAACTTTGCTTCAGTAGTTTTGCCACATCATTATAACTGTTAAGAACAGAATCATTTTTAAAAATAGGTACCTGATACATTAAAAACAAATTATTTCCCCTAAAGCCTTATCACGATTACGCAGGCAGGAAATGCAACAGGAACAGGCCTGCACTCTGCACTTTGATGTAGATCTTTTTTGAGGTAGAAAGGGAAGGTGCTAAGCTTCTGTTTTCCAAGTAAACAAATGAAGTTTCAAGATGACATCTGCAATGATAGTAATCACCTAATGCTTGTTTACTCACATTTACAGCTGACATATGACCCAACCATGGCTGTGTTCAGTATTTTGTTTACACAGATGGCATTACCTTGGGGCAAATCCAGGTAGCACAATTTTATGGGCAATACGGAACTGGGAGACAGGTTTCTATTGACTGCTATAATTGACTTTATTCCTCTTGAAGTTCGGATGGACTTTGCAGGCAACACCTATTGTTCCTGGGGGATAAGTCCGGGGCATAAGTGGACATTTATTCCACTATCCCAGACAGAACAATTGTGTTCCAGACAATCTTCTGGCTGCCTCCTCATGTCTATGGCTGACCTTAGTGAACTGTCACAAAGATTTTCTCATCTCCCACCAGACCATTAATATGACAGAAGGTTTGATGGAATATAGCTGGCTATTCTCACCAATCCCATCTGTCAGAGTTAAACATATGTAGAAACCCATCCCATAACTTCTTCACACATTCGTCATGTAATTTTCAACGTACAGCACAACCGGAGGGTGAGAAATGGAGCTCTGAGATGGAGATAAAGAAATGTTAGCCTCGAGGGTAAGAACAGGAAATGCTCCTTCATCCTAAAGACAGCACATGAAGAGCACACCAAGGCCCCTCATACCTCAAAATGAATAATCTTTACTTCATTTACAAGCACCAGAAATATTACATTTAGGTTTAGACAGCGTATTTGTTAAATCTGAGCAAAGAAAACTGCATTGATATGGGGGACCGCCAACACAGCTAGAATGTCTTGAGGGCAAGAAAAGGTTTTTTCTTACAACTGACAAGGCAAAGTGGTAACAACAGCTGGAGAAATGGAGAAGAGTCAAAAGCTAAACTGATAAGAAACAGCATTAAGTTAAAAGTGCAATTCTGGAGAACAAAAGAAACCAATTAGTGAACTTCTAACATTACCCATCAAAGAAAGTACTACACCTAAGTAAGTACACAATCCATTGAGTGATTACAAAATACACTTTTGTAAGCAGAAAAAAAAAGGTAAAGGGCAAGTCAAAAGTATTGCAATGTGGTCAACTTGTAGCTGCTCTCCACATTACTGATTTGGCTTGGTAAAGCTTCACGGCATTGATTTCTTATGTCCAACCTCCTTGGTTTAAAATGAAGCAGGAGTGATTAGGGAGAAGCAGGAGAGCTGCGGGAAGCACAAATCTAAAGAATAAATAATGCTGGAAGCACAAATTCACAGAATGAGTGATGCAGGAGCAGAGAGATTCTTGTATTGGGAGTCATCAGGTATAGCTTACACTTCAGCAAAAGAGCAACACAGTAAATGACATGACAAAATCTCAATTTAAATCCCCTGTGACTGGTATTCAGAGGTAGAGACAGCTTAAGATTTCCATTCCAGATATTTAGCTACAAGGGTGCATCAGGGTGCTCAGGCACCATCACATACTCACTGCTATTTTTTTTTTTTTTAATTTACGAATCTCCCAATCTGGTGTAACCTCTCATTTTCTCATGGAATAACCATGGAATTCATGTAAAATCCACTCCTGAGGGAATATCCAGGAAGTTCTGCCTTCAGATGACAGCCAGCTAACACAAATGGACCAGAAATGTTGGTTCATCTACTTGGTCATCAGCTGTCCTATGGGATGGAATCCCAAATACTTCTTTAAAAAAAACACTTAATCTTTGTGTTGTGTATACAAATGTATTTAAAATAAGTACAATATAAAACAATATAAAACAATTTACTTTCACTAGAAAGTTTTAAAGGAGCAAATAGGAAATATTCACTGTAAACCTTAAAAAGTCCCCTTATTGAAAAAGTATTTTTTTATTTTTAGATCTGAAGCAGTAGAAAGAGAAAAGAGGAAAGAAAAATAGGCTAACCTAATATGCCACAAGGTCATTTAAGCCAGACAAACTTTACTTTTATTTTCCCCTTTAATTATATACTGTAATGTTCCAAAGTCATGTGCATCCAGTAGGCTTGTTTCAGCCTGCCGACAAGGCTCTTTCAAGGTCTGAGGATCACAGTTGCCTCTGCCAGGCTCTAATAGAGCAACGTCTATCCCAAGCCAAGTCTAGTTACTGTAGCTTAAGTATTGCTGCAATTTGGCATCGTCTCGTGGTTCTTTTTATAGGTTGGAAAGCATAATTCTGGCCTGAAAGCTCATAATCACAAAGAATTAGGATGGCAGCTAAGCAAAACGAGGTCAGAATGAGTAAAAAGAAGAAATTATAATGTTCGCTATAACTGCTTGCTCCCCTATTCTAAAAGTCCTTTATTTGTATGTGTGTATTTAAATAATTTTCAGCAAATGTAGACACACTGGCCCTGATTTATAAAAGCTCTCCGAGGCTGAAGAGAATACACTTTCATCAGTGAACCTGGGTAATCCAGCAAACCTGGAATGGGTCTGGTCCAGGGTTGAAAACATTTGCAAACAAATAGCTAAGGACTTTTAGGAAATCCATTCCAGGTTTGCTGGATCACCCAGCTTCACTGATAAAAGAGCATCCTCTCCAGCCTTGAAAATCTTTATTAAATCAGGCCCATAGAAAACACTTCAAGAAGAACTCAGAGAATAAGTGTTCATATTTTAACTGTCCCCTTTACTAGAGGAAGAAAGTCTATGTGGCTCGTCCTAAAATGTGTAACCAAAATTTTGAGCATAGGTGCTTTCAGGAAAGAGTTTGGTCAATGCTTTGCAACAATTTGGGTAAGCCCTATTTCTGGTTTAAGTTAACTGTGTCCCTGTGCACACAGCCCGCTCTATATAGACATGGTTTGGAAAATTTCATATAGAGGAAACTCAGTGACCTGCACAGAGCCCTGACCTATCCTATGAATATTAAACTGAACCATATTTAGGATGTATTGGAACACCAATTCTTCTGATCCAAATGCTGACTTCACAAAAGCTAAAAGGCCATGACAAGATTTTAGATAAAATTGCACTTACCCTTTAAATGTGTGTGTGCTAGGCTTACTCCCTAACTGGCTAATAAACTAATATTAAAAGTCGGTGAAACTAAATTCTCCCCAGATTCAACCCAGATGTCAACCCAGATGAAGAGTAGATTTTGCCGAAGAGTACAAAGAAATTGTCTTCAATTATGATGTTTGGTTGCTGTGGTTTTGTGTTAGGTCCCATAATATGTTATCAAGGTAGAGACACTGTGTGCTCTCGGCATTCACATTTTATGAATTAGGTGGAAGGAACATTATACTTAGGGGAGGATTTGTTCTCAGGAAATAAAATACTGATCTACAGGCCTTGGAAGCTTCCGTAGAAGGAGGTCTGGGAGATTACCGTCTATTCTACAGCACGTTATTTGTAGGCTATTCTTGTGGTACATATCTGCTGATAGAAACATTTTGACTATAGAAGATTTCTCTAAATAAAACATTTCATTAAACAGAATTAGGCATGAGAATCCCTGTCTGATCCCCACAATGTTTGCATTTATTATGAAAAAGTGTATTCTGGTGTTGCAGTACTTTTGTAGATCAGGGTTGCTCAAGCAGAGTTCCATGGAACCCCGGGGATTGCTAGGGGTTCCATAAGGATAAAGCAATTTGTGTCTCTCAAGCTTTGTATGGGTGGTGTCCTTTTCCAATATATTAGATGACCTTTTACCACTGAACACCATACTAATGTACTGGGAGGTGAGGAGATTATAAATCTAGCAGGGGTTTCCTAAAACCTGAAAATTATGGTTCCCCCAAGTTAAAAAGGTAAAGAAAGCCAAATCTTAGCTGCTAACTAAAATGATTCTATGGGAGTTTTTTTATTTAAGATTTGGATGCCTTGGATCACCCACTATTTTGCCAGGGGATTTCAATAAGGAACTTCCTTCCCTTTGAGGGGTCTTTACCTTTTTCTTGTTGACACTTCAGCGAATAATAATGGATTTATATGGTCTCGGGTCTCATTCCTCCCATCCCTTACCCTCTAACCAATTTCCATATCCTCTTCTTTCCCTTTTGTGTTTCTTCTGAATTCTTTTTCTTTTCTTAAGTGTTTATATTTTTTTAGGTGAATGCAATTGGTAAGATTATGGAATGCTTAGTGCCTAATGTTTAGAGTTGTATACTAAAGATACATTGCACAAACTTTTTTACAACTGTGTGATTTGTTGGAAATATATCTACTGTAAGTGAATCCTAATGGCACGTTGTTTTTGTTGTTCAACATTCCAAAAAGGGTTCTGTATATTTTAATTTTGTTTTTATTTTTCTCCTCTTTCACTTCCCTTTTCTCTGTACAAAAATGTTAAAATATTCTTGTTTTTCTTCTAGTAAAAATATTAAAAACAAAGTTTGAGAAGCGCCAGCATAGATTATTGCTTGATTCAGTTTAACACTTTATCTATTTTAAAATGTTATCATTAGACAGTCAGATCTAGTTTCAAGTCCATCTAATATTTTCAACTAGGTTCACGTTGGAAATTTAAAAGGAAGCCATCTGCTAGCACCATAAGGTGCCTGAGAGCAAGTATTGATCACAAGAGGTCAGAGTTATTAAAATAAAAAAAAATGGAGAGAATTAGGCTAAGATTGCTGCTCATGGTAACAAATCAAGTTTTAGTAACCCACAGTAACCAATCAGAAGGCAACACTGGAGAGAGAAACCCAACCTAGTCTTCAAAATCAGGTTATTAAGATTTTTAACATTTTATTATTCAATAAACCCATATTTATAAAAACAGGGTGGTCCCCTACCAACACCATGAGGAACAAACAGATTAAACGCTGTATTCCAAGCTCTTTAATTTTACTGTTACCCTGATTACTATGTGAACCCAACCACACAATGCCTTCCCAATAAAACTACAGAAGAGTAATATTACAGTCATGATTTATGACTCTGTCTAATCACTGGAACAATGACGAACAATGCTTGTGGTCATGCTAGGTGAATTTTCTCTAAAAACGTGTAATTTCACTTTTATGAAGAAGTACAAGTCGTGACTACAGTGACAATCCACAGGCTGCTCCGCATTACACAACACCGAAGACGACACAGACATAGAAAACGCTGATGAAGTAAAATTCCACTTTGGCGGCAGTTCATCTATGAGGTGGTCTGCAGAAAAATGTGCTAAATAGGATGTGAGGCAATAATGGAAAAACTAGGAAAAGTCCTATATCCTCTAATGGAAAACTGGAATTGTATACCTAACTATGTAACACCAGTCAGTCAAAGGTAAGAAAGGATCAATGGTATCTATGTTTTTTTGATTGGGTGAATCTCTTTTATTCCTAAATGTGGGAAATGTAGAAGAGAACTTCTGTCTCTGGTCATATGTTCTGTATTAACTGCATGATCGAATCTAAAATTACACAATTGTTATTAAAAACTGCCCTTTTACCTCACATTGAAATCCAAATGTACCACTAGCTACTTGATATTACAAAGCACTTCATAGTCATCAACTGTCCTAACTCACAATCTAATGCCCCTACCATAATCATAGCCTAATTTCCCTATTGTATTAATACTCAAATGACCCCATCATAGTCATAGCCTACTATAACCATAGTCCAATGTCCCAACTGTAATAATAATCTAATGTTCCCATCATAGTCTAACATAATCATAGTCTAATATCTCTATCACAGTCATAGCCTACCATAACCATAGTCTAATGTCCCAACTGTAATAATAGTCTAATGTCCCGATCATAGTCATAGCCTACCATAACCATAGTCTAATGTTCCCATCATAGTCATAGTCTACGATAACCATAGTCTAATGTCCTCATCATAGTCGTATTCTAATGTCCCTACTGTAATATTAGTCTAAAGTTTTCATCATAGTCTACCATATTCATAGTCTATTGTCCCCATTATAGTCATAGCCTATCATAACCATAGTCCTCATCATAGTCATGGTCTAATGTCCCTAATGTAATATTAGTCCAATGTTCCCGTCATAGTCTAATAACATACCAATAATAGCATACTCAAGGGACAATTATTGGAGGCATGCCAATAGACCAACCTGTATTGTCCTGGAATTTGGGCAGAAATCTATGCAAACTTTGAAAGAACATACATGAAGATGTGTACTGGCCAGTATTTAAACCATAGACCCTAGTTATGTAAGACCAGAATGCTAGCCACTCACATTTATAAACTGACACTTAGGGGTAACTAATCCCCTCGGTATGCCCGGGATTTCCCATTTCCAATACTGGGAGTAAAATATATGAAAAGGCAAATTTATAATAACTAAAACCCTCATATAAAGTATTTACAAACTGAAATTAAACATTCCAATAGTAATTCAAAATATGTGCTCAGTGAAAATACACCAAACTTAGTTGAAAGGAAATTCCATGGCCTAATCTATATATAAATACTTATACGCCATAAAAGTCATATTGAAGGTTGCTGAAGAACTTCAAAGAGCCTCTTATCTTGGGAAGCATGTCTGAAAATGCACCAACAGGTTCCTCTACTCATCCATACTGTGGGAACTCTCACTTGTCCCTGCTGATAACAAACATCATTCCATTTACATTTTTGTACAAGGATGAAATTCCCAGCTCCAGATCTGTGTCTCCTTATCTTTGTCAGGATCTTCTATGAGTAACATCTTTACAGTATTAGTCACATCAAAAGACAACTCCAGCCCTGATTTTTTTTAAATGTTATACTAATAGAATTAAAAATACCTCAGCATCCCTAACCCTATTTTCCATACTCACCAACCAATGCTCCAAAGTCTTCATGTGTATGCACATAAATATAATTCTGGTGAACTAAACAACGGAAGTGTAATTCAGGTGCTACAATAATGCGAATGGGGCTCTTATTCACCACAAACTCTCTGGAACCCATTCTACTCCCCAACTTCTCCCCTTGGCCAATCACATGTCATTAACAGAATACAAAGTGCTTTGGGATTGGCTAAGGAGAAGGTGCATCAGTGAATGGGAGCCACCATTCTCACTACTGCAATGACTATCACAACTATTCACCAAGGATAAACTATATCTCTTTCTACATATGAACAGTGATGGGGAAAGTGGATATCACCAGTAAAGAGATTTTTTTTAATGTAGTACTACAGGTAGTCCCCGAGTTAAGGACATCCGACATATGAACGACTCCTAGATACGGGCTTCCCTGCTCCCTCGTGTGCAGGGCAGAGGCTTGTTGGGGGGGGAGGGGAGCGGTTTGCATGACCTGCAGAAAAAGACTTTTGCTAAACACACCTGAGGTTGTGGGTGATCTTACAAGCTGAGCTGATCCGTAACATCTTGTAACTCTTTAATGACCAAGACAAACTCAGCAGTTGTTTTTGCATATCAAAGCAGAAGTTAATGAATGTCTACGCTCCATAATTTTTTTTGTTTTTGCTTTGTTTGTGATTTACTCACAGAGAGGATTTTATACAGTAACTGACACCATGCGGCCTAATAATATGTTGAGACAAACCAAACATCTGTTCCAATTACATTTCTTAAAATAATGTACCGGTTCCAACTTACATACAAATTCAACTTAAAAACAAGCCAACAGTCCCTATCTTGTATGTAACCTGGGGACTACCTGTATTACCGTATTTTTCGGACTATAAGACGCACTTTTTCTTCCCCAAAACTGGGGGGGAAAAGTGGGTGCGTCTTATACACCGAATACATGTTAAATAT
>NC_092860.1:137736519-137788911 GCF_032062135.1 Pyxicephalus adspersus
CTGTGTCAGAGTGATTAGAAGGGGATACATTGACACAGAGTGATTTTTTAGTATTTTGTTCAGAATCTTTTTTTTCTAGGTTTTTCTCCTTTAAAATTGGGTGCGTCTTATAGGCCGGAGCGTCTTATAGTCCGAAAAATACGGTACTTAAAAAAGTTCTATTGTGGCTTGAGTTGTAGTTCAAGTCTTTACTATTCAGGCTTATATCCGGTTGCAGAAAACAAAATGCTGCAGAGGTCTTGAAGTACGGCTTGTTGCAGTAATTTTGCTGTAGTGCTTTATTGATGGCACAGCCGTCAATACAGAATTTGAGCACGGTTAGGATATTTTTGACTGTATGACTCATATGATTAATGAAAAACTGTGCAAAGAAGCTATAAAAGAGAGAACTAGGTTTTGATAGAGACACCACAGCAAAAGTTACTTGCTTTCAGACTTTCTCTCACTAACTGAAAGCCTATAAAGGTGAACAAGGAAAGGGAAGGCAGATATGATTTGCAAGACTGCACTGGCAACCATTATTTCTGATTGTTCTAAAATAAAACATTTTAAATTGCATTTTTATCGTGAACACGTTAAAGAAAATCTACTCACAAGTAATTAGAATTCACAAGTTTACAGACATGAGGAGATCTTCTGCTGTATCATCTCACCATCCTTTCTAGTTATTTAACTGTTACCATAATTAAAGTCAGATCTACCAAGTGCACTCTGGGATAGGAGTTCAGACATCCCAGCAGCCATTTATCATAAAATCCACTGGGAGAAAGAAAATAAAGAAGCATATTTGTTCTATTTTTATATGTGACAGGAAAAACAGAACATTGTACTAATTTTACGTAATGCCTTTTTTGAAACAACATTGGTTAAATTGGTCTAATAATGGCACTTTAGTTACATTTCTGTTTTAATGGAACAGTACAGAGTTTTGTTATTCAATTGAATGCTATGTTTTAATAACTCAAAAACAAGGAGTTTATTGACACCTAGGCTGTTCTGTTAGGGGATGGTCGATAGGAGGGTTAGAGAGTCCCATATGCAAGTCCTGGATGGCCTCCAAGTGCTACCCTACACATAAAAAAAAGGTACAATAAAACTCAGGAGACAAAAGGCACTTATCAGTCTGCCAAGGAGGTGTAAAAAGTATTAACACCTCATTAGCAAAGGTTCTCAGTAGGAAGACACCAACTATTAAAACATCACATTATCACACATTTCATATTTTTGGTAAATTTGGAAAACCCCTCTGAGGTCCTGTGGATAGGTTTACACTGACCCACAAACTTTCCTTGTAGCTCTTCCACTTTATGTACTTGCCATACTCTTGCTTGTCTGATCCTATAGATCCATACGTTTCTCTGCTTACTCTGACTCTTTTATATGTCAGGAGACACATCCACATCAAGCCAAAGCAATTCAACTAAAACACGTAGATAAGAAGCAATGCAATTGTCACAAGAAATGCATCATGCAATAATGCTTTGATTAAAATGCAACTCCAGGTTAGAGGTCGCCATGCGCGGAGTGCTTTTCCCTTTACAAAAAAGACTCAGACAGGCAATCTACGCAATTCAAGTTTTATACAATCTACTGTAGAGCTGAGGCTGTGTGCAGTCTTGTGATTATTTATATATATAATAATTAGATATGGTACAACTTTCCACCAATAGCCCTTGTAAAGGCAAAGTTCATGACCAGGGTAAATTATTGGCTGCCATTTCCCAAGGCCAAGAGCCAAGCTCAACCTAGCACCCCTAAGTGCCACCCAATAATAAACATGGGTGTTCCATAATAATCACATTAGGGCAAAAATAAGAGACACAATGACAATTTCTTTTATTAAAAAGACTTTTAGTAACACTGTAAGTCTTGCAAATTTCTTCCATCAATATCGGACCTCTACTAACCTCCCGTTACTGTGGTCACCCTTCCTACAAAAAGCCTCCTGCTGACACCAGAGCTGTTGGATTTCTACCACCATTTACAAACTTTGTCAAAAGCAAAGTAATTTTGCCCCATTCCACTTGCCCTTCCTTAAAGTCCAAAAACTGCAGCATTGGTGGGCAACCAGACCAGGCCAGGAATACTACAGGGTAGGGGGTTAGCATATTAGCCAGATATCTAGCATTTTCAGGAGATGGTCAGCAGTGACAGTCCCCACATGTCTCTTAGGAAAGGTCTACTCTAAAAATAATTGAAAGTAAGAAAAGTATCGTAAACAGCAGAAAACACTTAATGTGCCTAAACTGGAGTCAGAACTGTAGAAACAATATATACCAGCCATAATACGGTATAATCTTCATAGCTGCAATATGAGATCATCTGATTTAGCCCACACAAATGGCAGATCTGTCATAGATGAACATCAGAGAGAAAGCATTGACATTCCAAGATAAATCTTCCCTAGTCCTTTCACATGGCCTTGTGTTTGCAGCTGCTTACCAGGATTTATAAAGGGAACCCATGATTGCCATATCTAGCACAGCCCCGGGGCAGCTGTTCCCTTCAGCGTTTGTGCCGTCATCCTTCATCAGTACACAAAACAATCATTTCATGATGACAGTAAAATCACATGCCAGACTGCAGGCAGCACATGATGGCTCCAAGCATATTACCATATTCTTACGTATCAACAATCTGACAGATTAACATTAGATTGAGCATTCTGGTAAAATCACAGGTTAAAGCATACCTAAAAGTACGTAAAGCTTAGACAACCCTTTTATTTAAAGTAAAAATTTTGTTTGTTAGTGTTTCTTTTTTAAATGCAACACCCTTTATGGAAAAAAAAAAAAAAGGCAATCAAGAATGAATGGGAGCGCAGAGCCTCCTGGGCTACCTACATCACGCATCCCAGGAGGCTCCTGGCTGCTCCTTCTGCGCATGCCTGAGCATCTCATGCATGCGCTGAAGGAGCCCTTTCATCAATAGGGAAGAAATTGCTGATCTCCCGCATGCGCAGTGAGATTGGTAAGTTTTTTCCTAATCTAAGTCACCCGATCTCATACCTATGCAGTGCAAAATTGGGTAATGTAGGAAGAACCCGGAAGAAGATATCAGGGCCTAGTGCTTCCTCTGTGCCGGGTCAAAGACAGATACCAGGATGACGCAGAACCCTAAGGAAGAAACCTCCAGAGGGATAGACTGATCTGCAGGATTGAAGGTAAGTGCGATTTTATCGTTTTTGGTTTACTTCTACTTTAAATCTGACTTCATATCTGCATCAAAGAAAAGTTGATGATCCAACCCTATAATAAGTCCTCTTAATGTACAGTTCATTTTAATATTAAAACCACATAGAAGGACATATGTGCAGGGATGTTTTGTAGGTTGAGGTAGGTAAGAATATAAAGTATTCAACCATCAGATATGCCAAACCAGTGTTGAACCCAGAATTTTTTTTTAGCCGGGTGGCAGGAAAATGTAGGTGAGTGGCAGCCCCTGTATTTTGACCCAACTCTCCAGTAACCAATGAAAAACAGCCGAGTGGTTACTGAAAAGTGCTGGGTAGTGTGCCCGGCTAAAAGGGGCTGGGGGGAACAGTGTGAACCCCAATTGTATAGAATAATGAAGATAAACAACAAAGAAAAGAGATTTTCAAGGCACCCACTTTCTGAATATTTTAAAATAATAAAACATATCTTTTTTTTTTTTTTTACAAACGGATATAATATCTCATAGAATATGGAAATTGAATAGTAAATTCAGGTATGTCACCAAGTAAGCACTGAAATCAGAGAAACAGACATGACTGCAAGACCATAGTGTCCAGTAATGGCAGCCTATGTATTCCTAAGCAGGTTTTCTTTCTAAATGACTTCATACCTATGGAAGGGTTGCATATGGAAACAAAGAATATCTTATTCCCAAAAGTGCCTCTATAGAATATAAAAAAATCCTACAAAACCTCAGAGACCAAGACAAGCGGCAAAAAAAGAGAGTGGATGCTTCTAGTCAGCACTAGATCACAAGAGTATTAGTCTAGCAAAACAATACTGTATCAGGATATGTACACTGGTTCCTTATAGTTTTATTCCATGCGAAGTCAGTACAAGATTCCTCAAAAAGGAAGAAAAAACAGCATATTTACCATGAGTTGTGTGCAGAGTTACAGGCAATTGCTTCATTCTTCTCTATTCCTCCCCCCAAGTATAAAGGCTTCTCTTCAAATCCCTTCTGTTCTCCTGCAGCTCATCATCTATTTATATGCGATAATCACAGGTTCCCTTTGTGAACGTCTTCTGTAGATAAAACATTTCCTGAATTGTAAACCTTCTGCAGATGTTTCTTTACCAGTCTTTCCTTACTTGGGAATAATATGCTTTGGTATTATAGTAAAGGGTCTTTATGGCCGGGGTAGGGAGGATTAAAGAGGAATGAGGGAGGTAAAGAAGACATCAGGAGCCATCCACAAAACTACAAAAAGCCCTGACCCCACGATGGATCTAAACCTTATGCTGAAGACCAGTAAAACAGCGGAATATAAAGATAAAATACATATATGAAAATGGTTTTATTTTATGGGATTTATACCTTTGTTCTGTTCTGCCCTTTGTTTTATGTAGTTCTGCCCTACAACACAAGCTTGCCTACCAGGGGAAGGGATCTAAACTTTCACTCCAAAAGTCTTACACCATATCACACCATGTGACTACACCAGTAGACCCCAAAAAGATGACTCCACGTCAAACTTGGTTCTTCTTACTCCTTGTACCCATGAGAAAACAATAAATTGGGGACAAAGACTGCAATCAAAACCTGTTTTAAACCCTCCCTATACCACTAAACAAGTCATTAATTACTGGTAAACCTTAACTCCAGGAAAATGACTTACTACCCTTCTAGTTTGGATTCACATTCATTTCAATTGGTAAAGGTCCATTTTTGTATAGCATACCAGTTAAAAGCCATTTTAACTTTTTTATTCCTCCCTCCATCAGCAGCTGGTGCTCTTTTCGCCTTTCCAATGCTCTAGACTGGGGTAAGGCCACTTGTATTCCCACTTCCAATGCAGGATTGCAGGTCCTGCATTAAATAGGGTAACCAGTAGATCTGTGGCCGCTGGATAGAGCTTCTAAAAAAAGAAGTTTCTAAGGACTGATCATACGATAGGAGAATGGCTTTAGGGTAAGTGCTTTACTGGTACCCCTTTTTGGGGGTCCAGTGGGCGGCAGCAGACGACAGCCCCATTGCACTGAAATGTTTGAAATTTTCAGCTGTCAAGTTGAGTTCAACTTTTCACCCAAGAAATGGCTATGACAATTCGAATTTCCATCAAGTAAATGCTTTTCGATATGTTTTACATATGGTATGGCTCATTTATGTAGTTCATAGGTTATATAATGCAGATACCATTCACATAATCTTTTGCCTTATGAGGAGCAGTGCCATCAACATGCCATGGTCATCATCATTTTGGCCAAGCTTATAAAAGTACATTTCTAATCAGCAGTGCTGGGCTCCAGCACATTTTTGCTCACAGGAACACACTATTATATAAAGCACATTAATAAAGATATGACTATGAATACAGTCATACATTTATACATTTAGCAAAGGCTGAAACGGATATAGTGCTTGCCACTTACATCTCCAGTCCCAGAAAGATTTCCTGGATGAATCAACATTCAGGCAGCCAGTACCTCTAAAAATAATGAGTTACACTGAGATCACTGCATTGAAAATAGAAGTACAGTCCTGCAAAAGAATATTTTTGTGCATTGGTATACAAATGGTAGAAGCGACTCATTCTTACCAACTTTTACTTAACAGATTAGAAACTTTTACAGGATTTCCTGCCAGGAAGAAAATAATACTGAGCCCCAGATGCAGCATAAAACATCATACAGAGGTGACAGCAATGAGAATAATTGAGGACCCCAGTACGACAACATATTGGCCAATAAGTCATAAGACGAGTGAAAAAATGAGAAGTTTCCCTTTTAGAAGGTGAGGATTCATGATTACATAATGTTCCTGAACTGGCTGATGTAGCAAAAATCAATAATTTATGCAGAGAACACATCCAGTACAGTCCAGTGAAATTATACTGTGCAGCCATTTAAGTTGTGTAGTTCTAAGTGTTAAGAAATAAAAGCAGAACAAACAGCTAAATACATAAATGTAATACATATATAAAAGCAATTATACCTGCCATATTGGTTCATATATAAAAACACGGAGAAGACAAGAAAGGGAACCCTTCAACCCCTCATTACGAAGCAGCTGATGCTGAAATAATTAGCTCTGGCTGGTTTCAGTGCACCTTCAATTATCAAGCCCTCAATGATATGATGAGTGTATGACCCAAATCTTCTGCTTACCTCAGCCTAATGCCTCTCTTTCATGTGGACAGGTAATCCTGTAAAAAGAAAATGGCCAGGAATAGCTTTGAAACCCAAACATACCCATAGAAGGAGACCAGGAACGGCGTGGTAAACCATGTAGGTTTTTGGTTTAAGAGTGCCATGTTTGTAGAGGTAAAAGAAATGCCGAACGGGCAGATTCTTGTGACATTGACCAGTGTGGTGACTGCAGGGTAACAGTACCAACTAAATGGAATGCTAACTTTGCAATTTATAATTGTGATGTGAAGTCAAGGAAAACAATTAGAGACATGACTACTCATGGGTGGTCTATCATCCTTTCCAACATATAAAACATAAGACAGCTTAACTCAGGTAAGGTAAGGAGTGCTATCCCTCAAGAGGCAACATCATCTTTGATACAGAACCTTTTCCTCCCACATAACTGTAAATATTAAGATGGGAAAGCTCTTCAAAGAGCATTTCCAGGCAACAAATAAAAGCATTTACCGAGCTATTGCTTTCCAGTAAGAATGTGAACACAATGTGCCTTAATCCATTAAAAATTATATTCATAAATCAAGGAGGTTAACATCTGATCTGTAGATATGTGAAAACAACCCAGCAAAAACTCCTAGAACTGTCTTTTTTTTCCATCAACCTGTGTTATATGCCTGATGGTCTGCAAGGATGATGTTCTAGAAATCACCAGAAGCTGGGTTCCTGGATCACCAGATCAAAAAGACGAAGAGCTGGGTGTGAAGGTTCAGGAAAAACTACTCCCAAGGTAAACTGTACTCCTTGTTTTTATGTACCTCTGGTATTCCAGAAACCAAAACTGAAATCGACTCTCTGGAATGGTCTTCCTCGTCCTATTAGGCTTGTTCCTACTTTCTGCTCTTTTTAAAAGGGCACCCAAAACCCATCTCTCTATACTTGCCTACCCATATACTTCTGTCTCTTAATCCCTTACTTACCCATAAATTCCTATCTTCCCTCCTATTGTGTGCTACTTCCCCCACCTACTAGATTGTAAGCTCTTCTGGGCAGGGTCCTCTCCTCCTGTTTCATTGTTTGTATCTGTCAGTTGCAACCCCTATTTAATGTACAGAGCTATGTAATATGTTGGTGCTTTATAAATACTGTTTATTAATAATAAAAATCAAAAGGGACAAATAAGAGGAATTTAAAGTAAAGAGTTTACATACACATTGATATAGATTGCTGAATGTTTGGCCCGCCATTGGCTTAACTCCTTTTATGCATATCTGTTCAAGCGCAGAAACCTCAATCCAAAGGCTTCATCATCTTTAATTTAGCATGCAATGTGGGAGTCAGTCTATGTTCAGAATAATACTGAAGTGTGGAATGTTCAGAATACTGAAGTCTTCTTCAAAAAATTATTGGTTTGATGGTGGATTCTTTGCTTTTGTGTACATATGTGTTTCCAGCTCTATGTGTGTTCTCGGGTAAAGGCAGCTTTTGAATTTAATAAAAACATATATCTCTAAAGCAAGTTTAGTTTGACCCTATGGTAATTAAGCTATTACTAGAAAGTACAAATGACCTGTAATTACAGTTCAGTAATGGCTATGCTCTGGGGCCTTTTTATAAATTGCAAAATAGACGTCTACTCACATATATGATTAATTGCACCACATTTATTGTTTATCAGGCACACAAGGTCTTTGTAGCATTTGTAATAAAATTGTATGATTGGGCAAATAAACTATATGTCCTACTACTACAAACAACAAAAGCATAAAACGGAAAGTTGGTATGCCATTTATCCAAATAAAATAAACTAGGAGATTTGTGAAAGGCACTACGGGAAAGCATAACTGTTAACGAATAATGGGCCTCAATGTTTTAGGATAGCTTGGGCCACTGTGGCCTCGACTAGAGATGGGATGTTATGGTCCTTCATAATTACCACAAATTGAATCAAAGCTTGCCAGAGGCTGATCTGACCATTCAACCGGTGCAAAAGATAGTTTAAAGAGACTTTATTTCCAGACAATTTATTTCAACAACAATCTTAACTGAGTGATGCTGACTGTCACCATCTTGGTTGTCATGTTGGTAGACCCAGCATACTTATAGCTTATGTTCTCCTTCAAGTCTTCCCCAGATCCTACATGTATGTAGGGAAAAAGTATGTGAATAGTATATATGTAGGGAACTGTGAGGCAGAGGTGTTGGATCAGCTGTACTAGACACTACAAGAAGAAAAGAAGGGGCTATGATGGGCATGGAAGGAGATCAGCGTAAGCCAAAATAAATGTGTGAACAATTGGGATGGGGGTTTGTTCTACCTGCAACTTCTTGCTGTCAATGTTCTTGTACGGCGACTGCCACCAAGAAAAATGTGGCAGATCCATGTAAAATATATTTCAATTTTCTTTTTATAAATAACTGGACTAAATGCCGCTATTTTCACCTGCCTCTGGTAAAGTAAACCTGTGAGCAAATTAGAATGAATTGTACTACTACTTACTAGAACAAGTAAATAGCCAATAGAACAAATGTCAGCATGTATCCTTCTTCCAGGTTATGCCAACCGCACACACCCAGTGCTGCTAAGTACTTTTTCCTTTTACGTGTAGTGCACCTAAGCTAAACCTGCCAACCATAACAATATCAATCAATGCCACTCAATACATTCCCAAGTACATAAAGGACCTATCATCAGCCCTGGACATTGTAACATGGGTAGGGGTCATACTAAATTATTTTATTTATTCTATGTCAGAAATATATGTTGTTAGCTGTCATTTATTATTATTTATGGGTCATATAAGTAACCTAAAGGGTGCATGTGAATGAGCACTAAACGACAATGTGAGGAAACCCAGCTGAAACGGTTTCATCATCTTACATGGCTTCTGGGTTCTATAACACCCTTCTGATGTCTCATTTAGCCAGCGTGCTCTCCTCCTTCTATGTCTTTCTTTGTATCAGTCATTTGCAACCCCTATGTAATGTACAGCGCTGTGTAATATGTTAGCGCTATACAAATACAGTTTAACAATAATGTAGGCAATTAACAAAGATAACCTTACACATATGTCAACTATTGACATTAATAATAAAAGAAAAACCTTGAAGATTCACATACATTTGGAGAATGTGCTTACAAAATGTCCAAAACTGAATGTATACAGTCACCAAGCCATTGTCTCCAGTCCATGCATGAGAAGTATAGAGCTCATACACTGTACAAAGACTGGAAATTCTGTATCCCCCCCTATTGTATGTTACTTTCCCCACCTCCTAGATTGTAAGCTTTTCGGGACAGGGTTCTCTCCTCCTCCTGTGTCACTGTCTGTATCTGTCTGTCATTAGCAACCCCTATTTAATGTACAGTACTGTGTAATATGTTGGCGCTATATAAATACTATTTATTAATAATAATACATTGCTAGGTATCCCCTAGAAATTTGCAGCTGAACAGAGTCAGATTGTCCCTGATGTCAGCAGATCTTCTCAGAATAAATGTCCCTTTTTGACTTCTTTTATCTCGCTAGGAGCCCCACGTGCTGCCTTTTATAAAAGAATGTTAACACAGTGAAAGGCTTTGTGACACTGAAGTCATAGTGACTGATAGGTGAATGGGAAGCACTCTTTGGTGATGGAGTTAACAAGAGATAATCTGTTTTTGTGCTTTGTGTGAAAGGCAGCTAATGAGCACCCTTTCACAATAATACAAGATTCCAGTCATTCGCCATTATTATGTCTTTAGGGAGATTTGTGCCTTGCCAGAGGTGGAACATTACACAGCTGTAGTTTTCAGGGCTCGATGATTTTTGGAAGCAAATGCTTGTAAGTGTGTTCAGAGCTAATCAAAAAAAGACGAACTGAAAACCACTTCTTACTCTGGGACTTCTGTGCTGCTCCCATCTCCAGAAGTCTTTCCTACAAACCATATAAAGAAGATTAAAAAGCAATTGTGGGGGAAGACATGGACCATTGAAGAGACCACAAAGCAAAGATTTAACTTAGCGTACCTAAACTCAACTTTATCACTTTACATAAAAGGGTAGACAACCCTGATAGGTAAAGAAAAAACGGTATTTATTTTTTTTTATTTGTTATTTTTTTATAAAAGTGCAATACCTATGTCACACATCCCAGGAGGCTCTTGCCCCATGTCAGGCATGTACAGAAGGGGCATTTTTTACGCTAAGGCAAAAGAGATGCAGATCTCACGCATGCACAGTGAGATGGGCTATCTTTTTTTCCTCCTTTACAATGGGCTATATTACCCGATCTCACACCTGCACAGTGCAAGATCGGGTAACATAGCAAAAAGTCAAGAAGACAGTAGAAAAGACTGAAGATGGCACTTCCTCGGGATCGAGGGAAGGTGCAGCACCATCGAGGGAACTGCAGGATCAAAGGTAGGTGTAATTTTTTTATTTTCTGTTTGGTTCCACTTTAACTGAAAACAAGCACGTGTATCATTGGCAAATCAAGAAACTTAAAAAAAAATTAAAAAATAAAAAAAATGTCTTGTCCTTCTGCCCGCGCCACTTTTGGATGCTCGGTTCCTCTCTGTACGCTGCGGTTCTTTTGTTGGACCAAGACCTGCAGTGACCTCGGGGCCAGGGACCAGAGCACAGACAGGGACCTGGTACACAACAATTCCATGAATGTGGTTACTTTTGCCACCATAGCAGCATGGGCAGAACACAGGTAAGTATTAACCCTTTTCCTTCCTTTTTTAACATCATCAGAGTCTTTTTAAAACAGGTTGTTTGTCATTCAAAAAGAAAATGGGTAATGTGAAAGCATGCGATAGGCCCCATGAAATAAAATGCCAAACAGGAGATATTAGGTAACCTTTGATGTTCTTAATCGATACATAAAGTTGATAAACAATGACCTACAAACACACTGCTGCCAAATATTACTCACCTCTTGCGTAAAAAGCTTTCGACAGGGTTTTCATTCCTAGTGTTTCATATATTCCGGAGAATATTAGATTAGTTTACTCACTCATACTGTGCCAACAAATTCTGCAGAGCTTTGTGTAGTACACAGTCATTCAGATGACTGGCCAAAGCAGCATGCAGAGTGACGTTCTAAACAAAGCCAAATGTAGAAACACACTACCGTAGGTCTACATTGTGTTGGCCAATTTACCAAAACCAACCACATCAATGGGGTCAGCACCACTACAGATGATGGCACCATCAGGGAGCCTCTATAAAGGAAACAAAATGTAGCATAGGATTGCTTTAAATCACAGCTCTGCTATCATGCACTTTAGATGATATACCGGTACAATCTAAGTCGTACATACATTATATGGACTGCACAAGTATTCCAAAATGTTTTACGCTCCTCTATTCTCTTATTGTTGCACTTCTGTTGCCTATGTGGCAGATAATACCTTATTTCAACAAAAAAAAATGAGGATACCTAACCACACAGTGAAGAACCACAGAAGAAACCACTACTAGATTATTAAAGTTAATGTTTAATTCCCTAATGGAAACTTAACTGAATAAAATCACCTGTCATAAAATCAACAAAGCAACATGCAGTAGGGTTCCACAACTTTTAATTTACTTTCTATTATAAATATAAGTGAATATATTAGGACAACATATTCCAGCTATTGCTATATATAAAACCATAAAGTAATACTTTATTAAGTCTGTTGATGGTAGATTCCTTTGACCACCATCAAGGTTTTGAAGTTTTAGAGCTGACAATTCAGTGTTTTCTTTTGTTGTGAACAGCCTAAAACATTACAGGAGGTTTACAACCAAAAAGTATGGATACACCAAGGTGTATCAAAAACTTAGCAATCTATCTAAATGGTTTGGAGGGTAGTCTCTAATAACTGGTGATCTGATAATTGGGTAATAATCAAGAAGTAGCAGGGGAAGTGGCGAAAGCACAGACATGTAAAATTTATTATGTAGAGGGGGGATGGGGATGGAGGGAGATTCTTGCACTGTGGCTGGTTGGGTACAGCTTCCTCTCCAGCACAGAAAACAGTAGTCACTAGATCTCACAGACACAAATGTCTTTTATGATCACACACATCAGATATACAGCTATGGAGATACAGAACAGCAGTGCCTAGACCCAGTCAACTTCCCATGAAGGGGATGGTTTTTTTGTTTTTTGAAAGTCAATGTACCTTTTCAGGGCTCTACTTGGACATAAAAAAAAAAAACTTAAATATTATGGGAAAGCATTTCTTCAGTTTAATAATTTTAGATCAACTTCAGAAATAGTCTTTTATAACAGCCAGTGAATAGGTGCTGCCTTTTTCATTTGAGCACAAACGCATATAAACAAAAGCAGGAAAAGGCCAACAAGCTTCTTTGCTTTCAATGCAATGTTTTTACCAGGACTTGCATACGCAGAACTTTATTGGACATGGTATTGACGAGCAGTAGTGAAATCTATACCCTAGATATAGAATACAGCAGATTGCAAGGTTTAGCAATTCACATGAACAGCTGTAGATACTTCACAGCCCGCATTCAGAATACTGTGATAACACTAGAGAACAATAATCAACACAATTAGCATTGGCAATGACAGGACCAAGCATGCAGGTGCTTGTAATCTAGATCAATTATGTGCAATCTGATGTAATACCAAGCGACTAAACTTCATGTTGTTGTAAGAGATGCCAAGAACATATTTATGTGCTAAGTGGAATGTTTGGCAGGCTGGGCTTAACAAAAATAGGTAAAGCTACATGACACTGTGCATCATAAAAGTCAGAAGTGAAAACTGCTAGAGGCGCCTATAGCACCCAGACTTATCCTTTTTACTCCAATAAAACAAAGATTCACAGCTTAAATGTCTATACCATGTAACAGTTATATTCATAGTTTGTGGTATAAATTGTCCCAGAATGACTGGCATTTAAATTCCCCGATGGATCTCCTTCTATGTTTTGGCACCAGGTGACCAGCTTGTAGGTCTGGTAAAAGCTTCTGGTAAAAGTTCTTTGGTTGTCCCAAACCATTGTGATAATGTTTCTTTAAGTAAGCAAGAGTGCAATCGGAACACATGCACAAAAATTAAGCTAATGTAGGATCATTGAGCCTTGCCGTACCCTACCCAAAACAAATAAGCATTGGTTGGCTTTGATTTTCTATGGCTTGTAAATGACTTGAACAGCTTGGTGCACCCTTGACTGCTGGGGAGGCAGCAATCTACATATTTTCCTCTGTTGGCATGAAAACTAGTTATTTTAGGAGGCGAAACTGTGTTATGAAGACTTTTTTAAGTCACGTCCTCCACCCCAACATAAGGATGTGCTATATGTCCAAACAGATGTTACAGCGGAAAGAATTGCAGAATTTGGGTTGTGCACCACTACGTAATTCTATACCACATTGGGTTATTTTCCCAAAAAATTATTCTCCTGATTGTAATATATAATTTTATGGTTCATAACAACCAAACCCTATATAGGCCTAGAGAATCACCGGGGACTTTTTAGGGATTTCTAATATGATTTTAGTATTATCAAAACTGAACCCTGCAGCGTATGGTTGGTTCCACTATTGGTGGCATAATCTCTAGCATGTAAAATGTTAGTTCTCATTTTGAAAGGGTATTTTTAAGCCACCTCTATAATTTACAAGGAGACACTTCTCTGAGTTGTAAATTGTACTAAACCATGTGTCACGATACATTCTATTGTTCCCAAAATCAATATGGCACTTGGTGGGCATAAGAAACCTACCTCTATGTTAGGCCAACAAGGCCTTGAAAAAAACTTTTTGAGTTTGAATCATTGAATGATCACATTATGTCCTTCCCCCTATGACTTAGAGAGAAAGACATAATGTGATCGTTTAACAATTCAAGGTTAAACTCACCTTTCCAATATTCATGTCCTACCTTCACTTAGAGTGTAAGTGAAGGTAGGACATGAATATTGGATAGGCGAGTGTAAAAACTCTTTTTGCAGGAAACTTCAATCTGAATTTGGTTAGCATGGCATAGTGTGGCACTTATTTGCATTTTTAGCAAAAATAAAATATAATAAAAAAAATACAATAAATTAAAAAAAATGGTATAAATGTTTTGAAATAAAATGCTTCTCCAACAAGTCTGGCATTGCAGCCTGGGAATCTCCGACATAAATTGTGACTTGGTTACAGACCTGTTTTTACTAAATTCAGCTTAGCAGAGAGCAGTCACAAGTGCACAGACGCTACAATATTCTTCATTGTAAAAACAAACTGTGCCAGGAAGGATCCTGTGTTGTTTCAGCAGTGCACATTTCTGGATTAAGATGCTTATCATGCCTTGCAGACAGCCGTAACAACACTCTCCATTGTTCCTCGGTCCCAGTCTTGCCTTTAGGCAGGTGATTTCTCCTCTGGGTTGAAGGTTAAACCCTTTTCACTGCCATTCCTACCCAACCCTTCCTCCTCCGATCATTGAATTACAGAAAATAGACTCTCCAACATACAAGAGTGTATTAAGAGGAACAGAGGGACACAACGGTTTCAAGTGTACCGGTCATCCATACTCAATGGCACAGATATTTCATCAGTTTGGCCAAATGGACCTAGAGACATTTCCATGACTTGTTTCCTATATGGCCAATATAAGTAGGTGGATGACATTCTGCTCTCTTAAATTGGAGTCCAAGGTTCCAGCTTGGTCACCAAATGCACAGGGTTTGTATGGGCTACTGATTCTTATGTTATGTCAATATGTTAAAGGGTGGTAGAAAACATAAAGGTTGCAATAGCTAACAAGGTTTCGGCATCTTCATCCACAGTTCACTACATAGCTAGTCTCTAAACCAAATATACACATAGGAGTCCAAACTTCATCACAGTCCTTCTTATTCGAGGTCAGTAATTTACTTATGTACAGACACTAAATAAACAAGATCACAGCCAATGACTCCATCCATAATGGCAAGCAGACGATTGTACTAACTTACAGATCCCTTCATGAGAACAGCATGGGTTGATCAGCAGAAATTGTAATGAATGGAAATCATCCAAATGAATTTGCCAAACTAGATCCCTGATGGCAACCAGATCAACTTTTTGTACTGATGGCTCAGGAATCGTTGTTTTGATGTCATTGATTTCGGATCTGCATGGGACTTAATAGTGAAACAAGGATAAGGATGAAAGCTTCTGGGCAATTTAGAAAGTCAGTGGATGAGGATGACAGCCATGGCAGCTCCAATATTTCTATCCTGCCCAATCCAGCTATGGCAGCTCCATTGTTTCTATCCTGCCCAATTTCTGCCTAGGTACAAACACCTGAAAAGCCACATAACATGGATAATAATGGAAATCTATCTGCGTTTTTAGTCTTTATGTGGTGGCTGACGACCCTATGATTATCAATGAAGTAAGCAGTCTGGTCTTTATAGTGCAAGCAAACAACTAAATATACAGTATAAAAAAAACTATCCTGCTCAGCCAGTTGTCTGATCTATATGCTATATAAATTCCCCGTATCAATAGCACAAAACTATGAAACCACCACAGGGTGCAACCAAATGTTGGTATTATTCACAATGATCTACAATCATGTTAAACAATTATTTGTCCAATTTAGGATCCTTTACATTAACTCAGATAAAGCCAATAATGCTTTCAGCAAAATAGTATAATACAGGAGCAGCAATCGTTCCACAGGACAAAACAAATAATAAGAAACTCGTTTATGGCCACCATAATGCTCTGCGTTATGGGTTGGCAGGATATGAATTACGGGTACTAATAATAGATTCAAAGAATAGAAGACATAATAATGTCATAAAACAACAATGTGATCTGAAAGGCATATAAACAAACACTAAATAAAATATTCAGCAGACACCATTAGACCCCAGGAAGCATTAGGTCCCAAGGTATTACAGGGGATGTTGTGATTTTGTTCAGCCAATCCTTCATGGACTTTTATAGTCACAAAGACAATCACAGACCCCAAGGGATGACATATGTTAGTGTGGGAATAATGGCCTCTCCTATATTACCATATGGATCAACTCATCAATTTATTATTTAGAGGTAATGGCCATAGAAACCAAAAAAGGTTGTGCATGTTTATTACTTACCGTATATATCCTGCCCTTGCTTTGCTTAACATCCTCAATCGCAAAACATAAACACATATTTGTATTTTTATCGGCATCAGTGATATAAACTTAAACTTTCAGCAATGCACCAGAGCCACAATGAGTTACATACACTGTAGTGACCATTGTTACCAAAAAAAAAAAAAAAATACAGTGCATCCGGTGCCCTCATGCCCAACTACAGGGCATCAGGCACCTTTGTGTCCCATTACAGGGTGCGTGTCATCCCTGCAGACGTCTACAGAGCGTACAGAGCCCTCGTGTCCCAATATATTTTATGTGGCAGCGTTGCGTCTCACTACAGTATATGCAGCGCCTTTATGCCTGGTTTCTGGCCTATTGATGTGCGCAGGCAGCTTATGTTGTATAGAAGGCATTGCATTAATGCAATGTATGTTAATGTACACGTTACATGCATGCTATTTACCTGTAAGGCCTCCCTTATGTAGACACCCCTAAAGCCCTGAGATTGCTGCTGGGTGCTGCCATATTGGATGTCAGCAGTCTCAGAGTAGTGTTCTCCCCGGCCTCTTTAAGCCGGGCGCACCACCCGGCACTTTTCAGTAGCCACCAGGCTGTCTTTTATTGATTACAATACAGGGGCACCCACCTACAGCTTCTTCCCACCCAATTTTTAAGGATAATACAGAGCTATCAAGAACTTGACACTCTTTATATCATTTCCCCTTCACACATCCCTGGAAGTTACATAAAAGTATAAAGATGAGAGGGGAGGAGCAGAGGAGCTGGACCAGCATAGAGAATACAGACACCGTCAGAAAGAGATGGATATGACTAACATACATAGAGAGGGCTGTGCTAGAGATTTGACTCCACCAAGTTCAGAGACACATTGCAAATCAATAACAAAGATAAAATGCTCCAACTTTTAAATGCTGCAAGTTGGTGACAGGGCCTCTTTATAGGAGATACATGAAGCCGGTGGTTAATATATTTGTGGCTTTATTGGTGGGTCAATAGGAGAGTCCTAGATACAAAAGGAAGTTATTTATAGTCATGTGAGCTGGCTGGAGGTGACACAGGAAGCTGCAAATCTGCAGACCCTGACTGGTGTCACCCTGTATCTAACATCTATTAACCACAATGCTGACCACAGAGATTTGTAAATGTTTTGTAATGTGAACCCCGTCCTGTGTATGGTGCAATGTTCACATAAATGAACCAGATTCACCGACCAGCCCCTGACATTTCCTAAACACACCAAAGATGGCGTCCAGGATGACCTAACGGTCGTACGGCGATGTGTTCATCGGAGAATCCTAACGAGCAGAAAGCGGATAAAGCACTTCATTAAACGGCAATCAGATCCTCAGCGAGGAGAGTGAATGTAATGGAACAAATGAAATGAGAGCCAGACGCAAGGCCGGCTAACGATATGACCGCGGGAACATTATACACCGCACGGCGGCTTAACCGCTCGGCTGCCAGACGCCTCCTGCCAGCACAACGCCGTTACACAATTCATTCAGTTGCTGTTTTCTGCTTTAAAAGTGAGGACAGAATTCCCAGAGGAAGAAATTGAAATACGTCTTCGTGAGCTAAGCCCCGGATTCCACCAATCAGAGGGGGCGGCCGTGTATAGGAGGAAATAAAAACGTTATAGAGCAAAGGAGACACTGGCAGAGATGTGCCATGGCATGGCGGGCACGATAGAGGAGGAGGAGGGGGCAGAAGGAGAATTAGCTATTACATTATAATTCATTATAACATTACAATTGTAAATCGATAAAATGCCCATTTTCCGTACATAGGGTCCCCCCCCATCTCTCCGTGCACCCCAATCTTTGTCATTCAATGACACACTCCTCATTTACACCCCAACGCCTTGGCACAAGCAGCTTCCCATGCGTGCATTTTAAAAACACAACATCCTCCCCCAACGTGACCCAGAGAACTATAACACACCTGGGGAAGGTGACAAGACATCTGCAGAACAAAGGTGAAATGTAAATCCCTGTGGTGCCCATTGTATATTAGCCATAGCTGGGTGACGCTGCATGGGGATGACATATAGGGGAGACATGATCACATGGACATTGTACTTGTTTCCAAAAATCATAACAACCAAGTGGAATAGAGCTTACATTGATGATTGCAGCAAAAGCAACATGCAAGCCGGGGATGCCAACATTGCAATACCTGAATAGTGACATATAAATGCATTTAATGGCTTAATATTAATGATGATGATGATGATGATGATGATGATGCTATACATTATATATATATATATATATATATATATATATATACGCCCACCCGCCTATGGTATATAACTAAAACCAATGGCAATTAATGTACAGCGCTGTGTAATATGTTGGCGCTATATAAATCCTGTTTAATAATAATAATCAAGCTATCCAGATCCCTGTGTGTATGATTGCTCTGTATCAGATCCAGCAATCTATAGACTGATATCCATAGGTGAGCCCTATGGGATGAGTGATATAGCATGCAGCAGCTGATCACAGGCAGCAGTCCTAGGACAGATGTGAGAGCACATGAGCCGGGCTATGGGAGGAATACACATACCTCTGCAGTGTTTCTGCATGGCTTCGGGTCCCGGGCAGGGGAAGGGGTCCCTGGCAGGAGATGGGGGCCCGGGCAGGAGAAGGGGGCCCGGAGCCGCTAACAAAGGCTGCTGATCCGGAGAGCCAAGCGGCTGCTGCGATATCCCAGCCCAGCAATGCCTGGACATAGCCTGCATGTCCCACTCCAGCCTGACTGACAGCCCGCCCCGCCAATCACAGCCCGGCACAGCTAGTGGGCGGGGCTAGGGGAACAAAGAGGAGCCAGGGGCTGACAGTGAGTGCTCTGTGTGTATACAAACAAAGGGACAGTCATCTTCCCAGTGCCTGGAATCTACAGCACTCATATACCATGGATTGCAGGATAGACATATGAGACTATTACTGATCTGTATTTATCAAATGCCAACTTAAAGCATACCTAAACTCACAATTTTCACTTTACATAAAAGGGGAGACAAGCACCCAACCTATAGTGTCTATAGGTAATGGTGTACCATTCAGCTTTCCTCTCCTAGAGACAGATACCATTTTGGAGCAGACAGTAATTGAACCAGTCACGGTATTTGTGGATCTAGCAGTAAGCTTTGGCAGTTCTTCCATTGGCATTCGGATGCTCCAGAGGTAAACTAGCTCTAAAATTTCACAGAGCTTCAAATTACAATGTAATCTTCATATCCGTGTAATGGAAGAACTCGTTCCCCTTCCTTACTGATTGAATGGACTGGAAACCCTTTCATTTTCACCTCCATACCGGCACATTATGTCCACGGACCTTCTTGTACGTCAACATTACTGGGCCATCGCACTTGTGACAAGAATTTTCCTCAACCCGGACACCATGTTGGAGGAGATATCGTGACGTTTCTTCACAGTAAAAAACCTTATTAAAAAAGTATACAATAGTTTTTGTAAGGGTATGCTTGTTTCTGGTATCAATGGGAATCTTTATGAAATAGAAGGTGAGGTAGTTTTTTGTAGTACGGCCGGTTGCTATGATGGTATAATGGTTACTAAGGTAAACAAAGAAGTTTCTGGAGTCCTAGGCTATAAATACAATGTGAGGTAGGAACACAAAATGGTGGTAGGACTCACACTATAGAAGCACCCAACCCTTTGATGTTAAAGAGGAACTAAACTGAAAATGGCAACAATACACTTACCTTCAATCCCGCGGGGCAGTCCGATCGCTCCGGGGGTGTCCTGCATCAGGATGCGCCGCCATCTTCTCTTCTTCCTGGTTCTTCATCCTACGTCACCGAACCCAGGCGCGAGATTGGGTGACGTAGGATGAAAAATAAATTTGTTGATCTCGGAGATCAGCAAATTTTTTTGTTTGAGCGGCATGCAGCATTTTGAGGATGCTCCAAATATAAGCCCTACCCCGAAAAATGCTACAATATATAAATCCATGGACAAGGGATTCTCATTTAAGGGTCCCATTTAAGCTCAATTGTTAGACATGAGAAATTGGGACCAATGGTTCTAAAGGAAATGGAGTCACAGAAAATTCAAGATGGAATTCAGGGTTTGGAGAGTTATGATGATGTTCCTTAATGTGATGACATGAGTGTATTTGAATAAATGTAGATTTTTTGTTCATAAAAAAATAAGACATCACCTGAAAATAAGCCCTAGTTTATTTTTTGGAGCAAAAATTAAGGGACTAAACTCAAAAGTACCCTATACCAAATAAAATACACTTACCTTCAATCCCGCAGGGCAGTCTGATCCATCCGGAGGTGTCTTCCATCGGGTCCCCAGCATCTATCATCGGGCTGGCGCTCCTGGCGCCGCAATGTTCTCCTTTTCTGGCTTCTTCCTACGTGACTCAACCAAGGCGCGAGATCGGGTGACGTAGATGGTAAAAAAAACTTGCCGATCTCACTGCACATATTTGAGATCAGCAATTTTTTTTCCTTTTGACAAAAGGGCTCCTTCGCACATGCCTGAGATGCTCGGGCATTCACAGAAGGAGCACCCAAGAGCCTCCCAGGATGCGTGACGTAAGTATCCCAGGAGGCTTTGCGCTCCCATTCATTCCCGATCACCTAGACGGACATAATTTTTACTTTACATAAAAGGGTTGTGTACCCTTTTATGTAAAGAGAAATTTCCAAGTTTAGGTATGCTTCAAGTAAAAATTCTGTGTTTTTTTTTTTTTAATGGCAACACCCTTTTTTTAAAAAAAAAAGGTGTAGCACCGCCTCCTAATTTCTTGTTTGCTATGAATGGGAGCGTAAAGCCTCCCGGGATACCTACGTCACGCATCTCAGAAGGGTGTTGGGTGCTCCTTTTGTCAAAAGGGGAAGAAAGCATGCGCAGTGAGCTCGGCAAGTTTTCTTCCCCAACTATGTCTCCAGATCTTGCGCCTGGGTTGGGTGACGTAGGAAGAAGAACCCGAAAAAAAAAGGAGAAGATGCGGCGCCCGGCACGCCAGATCGGAGACAGATACCGGGACGACGCGGGACTTGATGTAAGACACCACCCCACCAATCGACTGCACTGAGTTTAGTTCCTTTTTAAGGTGGCCATACACGTACGGGCAATCACACGTAGACAATGACCACGAAAAATTATCAATACAACCCAAAGCTTGCCAAATTGTTTAAAAGGAGGCCCTGTGGTTTGCAGTTTCTATTCAATATGATCATATAGTTGTAATAAATCTATCAATAGATCCATACATATATGGCCGTCTATACAGAGGGATGAGCGATAGTGTGCCCCCTTGTTTAATGTGCCCGAATTAGCTGTGTCCGAATGAGTGTGGGTGGACACAGGGAGGTGCAAAGTGTGCCCAATGAGGAGGAAAACAGGGAACCCAGATGGGACCAAATATAGTTGGATGGGGGGGGCCCAGTCAGTTCTGCACAAGGGATCACTGTTGGCTATGCCCGTCAATGATTTGCATTGTGAAGGATATCCGGTACAGCACAACATTCAGATAGGAGGGGTGTGAATTATGTACAAGGGGTATTTTTGGGGGCACAGGGTCTGCTGTTCCTTCCTTTCGTCATAGGCCTGGCATCTGCACAGCTGTCATAGGAGGTAAACAGCAGCGGTCCCTACAAAAGGTCAATCTGTGTTGCAATGACAAAGCATTCTAACTTGTGTCCCCACCAGTTCACATGACCTCCCTACTATCTGGCTTCTGCTTCAGCTTACACAAGCACTATAATTTTCAGCCTGCCAGCTCACATAACCAACCTCTGCACCCTACCTGCCACAGGATTACATCCAGAGGTTACAGCTGGCAGCTCCTAACAATGGCTCTTAAAACCACTCACCACCCCCATTCCAGAAGTGGCATATGACCTTCTAATTTATGGTTTCACCAGTTCACATGACCTCTCTACAAACTGGCTTTTGCTTTGGCTTACAGAGGCATTGCAATCTCCAGCCTGCCAGCTAACATAACCAACCTTCCCACCTTTCCTGGCATGAATGATAACATCCGGATTACAGCTGGCATAACCTTACAATTGTATATGAAATCGCTCACCACCACCATTTAAGAAAGGGGTCCCATCATCACTGTGTCTGCACCAATCAACGCTGCAATCCCTATATACCACTTCAGCATTATGCCAACCCCCTGGGCTCTCGCCATGCAGCTGAACCCCTTCCTTCCCAACCTGTACCACACTTGCACACCAATCTTCACTATGACCACTTTGCCGGACCCTCATGCTCCTCTCTTGCTCTCACCACCCTTTCTACATATACCCCCTTCCATAACACTAATTTACACAGGCACTGTAATCTCTAGCTTGGCAGCTCGCATATCCAACCTCCCCACCCTTCCTGGCATTGAAGATTACATCTGGAGATTATAGCTCCATAAAATTGCACTTGAAACCACTCATCACCACCATTCCAGAAGTGGGATATATTCTTACTGGTTCACAAGACCTCCCTACCATCTGGATTCAGTTTTGGTTTACACTGGCACTGTAATATCCAGCCTGGCAGCTCTCATAACCAATCTCTCCGCCCTCCCTGGCATCGAGGATTACATCTGGAGATTACTGCTGGCAGCTCCTTGCAACTGCACTTGAAACCACTCATCGTCATTTCATCATAGCTGTGTCTGCAACCCTCAACACCACCATCCTTAAAACCTTAATATCACTGCACCTTTATGCCAACCCCATGGGCTCTCAGCATAGCAGACCCCTGTCCTCATCAACTATGATCACATTGCCTGACCCTCATGCACCCCTGATGCTCCCATCTGCCTTTTTTACATGTTCCCACTTCCCTTACCAATGCACCACACATGCCTAAGCACTCACTGGCACCAGTAAGGCACCTATCCATATTCAGTTTTTTCAACAATCATAAAACAAAGTTTAACGTAGAATTGCAAAAACCCAATATAAAAAAAAAAATCACAGATATACTGAAACATGGTTGCAATTATTACTGTGGCCGCAGACTCCTGTTCATATAGGGCAGTAGAATGTCATGGGCATGTGGCATTGCTTTGCCCTGGCTCTGATTTAATAAATCTCCCCAAGGTTGGGTGGCAGTGATGCTGGGTGATGCAGCAAACCTAGAATGGATCTGGTCCAAGATTGAAAACATTTGCTATAAAATAACTTTTCAGAAATCTATTCAAGGTTTGCAGGATCACCCAGCTTCACTGATGAAAGAGTATCCTCCCCAGCCTTGGAACGCTTTAATAAATCAGGTAGTGAAACATTACTGCCCATAGCATGGTCACATTTACTGACAATATAGCAATGACCCGCAGTCCCTGGCAATATAAAGAACCCGCCATTGCCCCCTGATCACTATTACACTCATGTCAGTATGCAGCACAGGGGAGGCTATTAAGGGGTCAGCTCTAAACTTATCTTCCAGCAGTGTTTTCTTCTGAGAATTGTTTTATATTACTGGCTGCTGTGATCACAGATTGAGAAATCCTGACCTCATTTTCTTATGGCTGACCCCTGATGTCAGCTGCAGAGGCGTTTCATCCCCGAGGACAAGCTCACCGACATTAATTGCATTACTGACACTGAGATGTTTGTGGTGCCATTGTTCTGCCACATGTGCACTGTGCCAATAACTGGACACGATGCCAAAATGTCCCCCTCACCCCCATTATAAAAACAAACATATATGTAAAACTTTTATATACAAACCATTAAAAAAAGGGAACAAAGCTGAATCTGATAAACAATAATAAAATTGGATTAAAATGCTCCTTAAATATTTAGGGTTAAAAAAATCTAATTAGGGTTATCTACTATTTTATTTTACTCTTTTATAACAATACTAAAATCCTATTTCTAGAACAGCTATTTTTTCTTAAAAGCAAATTTAAATGTTTACATATAAACTATAAAAATAGTTGGGAAGAAGAGATTGTTAATAAAAAAAACTAATTAGGGTTCACTTAGGGTAAAGCTGGACCCCAGCCTCATCTTTCTTCTAACATTTGTAGAGAGCCCTCTTCTGTCATAAAAGAGAATAGTCTCATTTCCCTGAACACAAGAAACATTAGAAGCTGTGGCAAGTATCTTGACCCCACCTAACTTTCTGACTGTGGAACTACAAACATCATCAAGCCCTCTCTTGCTGGTTGTGATTTTTTCCATGTCTTCCCCCTTTTAGCTATTTGCTTTTCTTTCTTTCAGCCCTCATGTGTGGTTGATACTTAAGCCGCATGCACACTTGCAATTATAGTCGTAGGAAAGGATCTTCACTAAGCACTCCACAATGCATGAACGAGCGCTGTACGTACAACACCATTCTGCTCTATGCAGAGGGAAGGGGGAGAGCAACGGAGCGGCACCCCGCTGCGTGCTTCCCCCTTTTCTTGCATTACGATCGTTCATCGTCCGTGGATCCTCCAGGACCGTCGTTCTGGCGATGGACGACGCGCACTGTACACACTTTAGATTCTCGTCTGATATCAGCCCTGAGCCGATTATCGGGCGAGAACCATTGGAAGTGTGTACATAGCTTAATAGGAGACCTATGCAGAAATGTCCACTCCTCCTCTTTCTCCATGATCCCCTCTGGTTTTAGCCATTTGCTGTAATTCTGCTGCTAATGTACAAGTGGTACGGTAGTTGCTCACCATGGAGAGTTAAACCTATGATATTCTATATCCAAATTTTCTTCTCAGTTTGGTTGAACAGACTTTTAACCAAACTGGGGGGGGGGGTTGCTGCTGTCTGCAAATATCTTGTTCTCATCCCTTTATCAAATGGAGCTGTCGATGTGCCATTGGTGAGCTTTAGTATGCCCCTGTTTCCCTGAAAATATGACAGTGTCTTATATTAAAGTGTACCTGAACTCAAACTTTTCACTTTACATAAAAGAGTAGACAACCCTTTATGTAAAGTAAAAATTCTGTTCTTTTTTTAAGTGCAACACCCTTTTAAAAAAAAAAAAAGTGATCGAGAATGAATGGGATCGCAGAGCCTCCGGGGATACCTACTTCACACATCCTGGTAGGCTCATGGGTGCTCCTTCTGTGCATGCCTGAGCATCTCAGGCATGAGCAGAAGGAGCCCTTTTGTCAAAGGGAAACGCATGCGCAGTGAGATCGGCGAGTTTTTTTACCATCTACATCACCCGATCTCGCACCTGGGTTGGGGGACGTAGGAAGAAGCCGGAAGAAGAGGAGAAGATGGCAGCGCCCAGAGTGCCAGCCTGAAGATGGATGCCGGAACGACACACGCTCTATAAAGAGCAGACATCACTATTTGGTCTCCATTAATAATCAGCCCTATGAAGAGCTGACATCACTATTTGGTTTCCATTACAGGAGAGCACCATGGGGAGCCGAGATCACTATTCAGTCTTCATTATAAAAGAGCCCTATGAAGAGCAGACGTCATCCTTTGCTCTCTGTTATAAATGATCCCTATGGAGAGTGGACATCACTATTTGGTTTCCATTATCAATAAGCCCTATGGAGAGTGGACCTTGCAATTCGCTCTCCATTATAAATGAACCCTACGGAGATGGGAGATTACTATTCAGTCTTCATTAAAAATAAGCCCTCTGGAGGTCACTTTTTGGTTTCCATTAAAATATAGCCCTGTTAAGGCAGACATCATTTTTCGGTCTCTATTATAAATGAGCTCTATGAAGAGCTGGGATCACTATTGGGTCTCTCCCTCTCTATTGTAAACGAGCCCTATGGAGAGCAAACATCACTATTTATTCTTCATTACAGGAGAGCACCATGGGGAGCCGAGATCACTATTCAGTCTTCATTATAAAAGAGCCCTATGAAGAGCAGACGTCATCCTTTGCTCTCTGTTAAAAATGATCCCTATGGAGAGGGAAAACTTCACTATTCTGCTCTCCATTATAGATAAGCCTTATTTATGGAGAGCAGAGATCACTATTTAGTCTTCATTATAAATGAGCCCTAAAAGGTATCTTCAGTTGCTATCACTTGTTATTGCATATATATTATTATTATTATTTTGAGATGAAATTGCTGTGTACGAAACTTTTAATTGTGCAGATCTAAACTTTTTTGCACAATGACATCTGTGACTCATAAGCCCCAGCTCCACCTACACAAGTATCCGGGGAGGACGGGCTGACCGGTTTATTAGGCCAAGTGGTTCCCCCAGCTGAGATGACTGTAAATAATTGTACATTAATCTGTTTTCTCTTCTGACATAAGATAGAGTTTCCTGTCTGCGTAGGGAGTAATCAGAAGACCCCGGAGAGCAAAGAATAGGCAGATGTTTGCAGATGTTATGGGTGGTATAGTCATAATAATGGTGGATTAAGTTGTGTGCTTGCTCTGTGCATACTTAATCAAAGCTTGGCATTTTACATGAAAGAGCGCTGAAAACACAAAGACAAATAGCCGAAAGCTCACAAATCATTACATACTCTTATGTTTTGTTTTAGGGAAAATAAAACCCTTCAAACAACTTTTTGAGACTTTTCTTCTTGATTGTTTAAAGAGGTTTTCCAGTTTAGTAGTGGGATGTTGTTTGAAACTTATGTGGAAAGACAATCATTTAACACCTTTCCTCCTTTTGTTGTAAAGGGAAAAAGGCTTTAATGAAGGCCGGGGTTTGACGCCATGAAAAAAATTGTGTTTTTCTCCTTCTTTAGGCTAAAGCTGACATTGAGTCTCCCTTGTGATTGTGTTGCAGTATATCCTTGCCTAACTAGCAGTATGAGATTGACAGACATAGAAAGCTGTGTAAACAATGATAAATCTGGCAATAATAACTCAAATGTATAGTATATCTCTGGCCATAATGTTTTTTTCTGCCCTAACATTTCCTTTGGAGATTGTATAGATGGGTATATGCTAGCAATAAAACTGCTTTGTTTCCAGTAAATCCTCCCCAAGTCAACCGGAGTGCAATGACAACCTAGAGCTAAAACTCAAGCACACACATTTTTGATTAAATTTATATTCTACAAAGGTTATAAATCTATGACAATGCCAACCCAACTATTACTTTGTAACATTAATGTTCACATAATCAATGTGTTACACAAAGCTACATACAGTAGTAAAGTACATACAGTAGAGCTCTGGGAGTTACCCTACAGGTCAACCCACTAAAAGCAGCCTGCAGAAAACCACAGAAGGATGGTTAGTATTGTGCTGACGAATACTGACTATGAATGATTAAAGACTAAGATAGTTGGTTTTGTACAATGATGGTTCTAGAAAACTACAAGATCAAGTAGATACAATACTAGGATTGGTCTTGTATTGGAATTTACTGAGGTTGCTCTAGAAAACTGTAGAAGAAAGTAGGTTCAAGACTAGGATGATTGATCTTGTACTGAAGTATACTGAGACTGGTCTAGAAAAGCACAGGAGAAGGTAGATAAAAGTCTAAGTTTGCTGTTTTTTAGTGGGGTATACTAAGGTTGATACAAGACTAGGGTCATTGGTCTTTTACCAAGGTACAGTAGGAGGCAAATACAAGACTGGGGTGACTGCTCCTACACTGAGGTAGACTAAGGTTGGTCTAGAAAACCACAGGAGGTGGATACAAGACTTCAATGGTTGGTCTTGTACTGAGGAATACTAAACTTGGTCTAGCAAACTTCAGGAGGGTATGGATACACGACTATGGTTGGTCTTGGGCTGAGGAATATTGACATTGATCTAGAAAACTACAGCTGGAGGAAAATACAAGACTAGGATTGTTGGTCCTGTATTAAAGTATACTGAGACTAATCTAGAAAAGCAGAAGTGAAGGTACATAAAAGACTAAGATAGTTGGTCGTTTACTGAGGTATATTGGGCTGGTTTGAAAAACAAAAGAGGTGGTGGATAGAAGACTAGGATGATTGGTCTTGTATTGAAGTATACTAAGGTTGGTCTGGAAAACTACATGAGAAGGCAGATACAAGAGAGAATGGTTGGACTTATACTATAGAACACTGAGATTGGTATAGAAAACTAAAGGCAAATACACGATTCTTAGGACTAGGTCTCTAATGTCCAGAAAGCTACAGCAGGATGGGTATATAAGGCTAGGATGGTTGTTTATGTACTAAGGTATACTGAGATAGGTCTAGAACAGTGGTCTATTTATGTTAGGTCCAGAACAGTGGCTTATTCTTTGTTACCGGACCCCGCTGTCTGAAAGGTTGGGGAGCACTGGTCTAGAAACCTAATGGGAGGAGGCAGATTCAAGACTAGAATGATTGGTCCTCTACTAAGGAATGTGGAAGTTGTGTTCCAGAAATCTACAAAGGGAGGGAGATACAAGACTAGGACAGTTGGTTTTTGTAGTCACTTCCACCATGGAGAGAGAGCAGCAGTGATCAGTTTTTTTTGCAGGAAGCTCCTGCACATACAGTCATAGTTACAAGACAAATTCCTCTCCAATGACAAAATTGTTTTTGTGAACGGCTTAGGCTACATACACACATGGAATAATTAATCGGCCCTGAGCCGATTAATTATCAGACGAGAACCATTGAACATGTGTACGAGGGTGTGCTGAGAAGTTCCTGGCTTTACCCCCTTCCAGATGAAATAGAGAAATGAGTGTGGGGGCATATGACAGCCTAATATCTTAGTATGTAACTGTGCAAATATCAGGTCCTTGCGATTCTTAAAACTTTTTTTTCTTTTAGTGAGAAGCTGTGATGGCAGAGCCACAAGCAAGTTTCACGTCGTTGGAGTTACGGGCCTTCATTAAGTTTTTGTTTCTCTAGGGAAAGTCAGCAAAGGACATTCACACTGAAATGTCACAAACACTGGGAGAGAAGTGTCCTTCCTACAGCACTATCAAAACTTGGATATCTCTTTTCAAGACTGGGCATTTCACCTTGGAAGCTGAGCCCCACAGTAGGTGCCCCCGAACCTCAACTGACCTGGCAACCTGCGATGCTGTCCATGAGCTGATTATTGAGGACCGGCGAATATCCGCAAAAAAGATAGCCCAGATACTTGACATCTCACGGGAGCGTGTTGGGTTTGTTATCACCACTATCCTAGACATGTGCAAGCTTTCAGCGAAGTGGGTGCTGAACAGTGATCAGAAGAAGGAACGAGTTGAAGCATCCCAAGCCGTTTTGGCCCATTTTGAAGCTGCACAGGACTTTTTGGGTAGGTTGGTGACTAAGGATGAAACCTGGCTCCACATCTATGATCCTGAAACCAAGGAACAGTCAAAGGAATGGTGCCACATTGGGTCCCCACGGCCAAAGACGTTCCGAACCCAGAAATTTACCAAAAAAGTCATGGCGTCCGTTTTCTGGGAGAAAGACGGTATTCTGTTGGTGGACTACCTACCTCAGGGCTCTAGTATCACCAGGCAGTAATATGCTAACCTCCTGGACCAGCTGAACAAGGCAATTAGGACGAAACGCCGTGAAAAGTTGACCAAAGGGATCCGTTTTTTGCAGGGGCAACGTTTTGAGGACATTTACGACGTCAAAGTTGCTGCTGAGAGCTGGTTTGCGGCCCAACCAAAGGACTTTTATTTGAACGGTCTAGAAAAGCTGCAACTACGCTGTACCAAGTGCATCAGTCTCAGGGGGGAATATGTTGAATAAATGTGTTATTTTATGATTTTGGCTCTCTTCTTTCTGGGCAAAGCCAGGAACTTCTCAGCAACCCCTCGTACGTATCCTTAGCACTGTGCCCAGAAAATAACAAATGGGATAGGCCAGTTGTTATGAATGGGGTGGGTCACAGTAAGTACAGTGAAGCACAGAGTAACACGGAGCAAATATCATTTACTGCTCTCCATTTGAAGTATATTGTGCTCTTCAATCTCCACACCATAGCATTGCTAAATCATGCTAATATCTGAGTATAGATCTGATTTAAATGTCTCTTGGCTACTTTTATGTTATTAAAACATTCATTTTATAACAACCATCATTATATTTATGTTCGCCAATATTCAGTTGTCATTATCATTCAGAAATATTTATGGCTACATGTCAGCGACCTCCTGAATATGCTTTCTAATGTTTCAACTGTTCAAATATACACATTGAACAATTAATGCAAAAAAATGTGGATGTTTATGACATAGACAGAAGAATCTGTGCAATTTTCCAAGCTAAACACAATGAGATATTTTTATAATCCCCACTGTGCTGTCCTGTTGTGATACAATGTTTTTATAAAAGTTATATTCTTACTGCTTGCATACAATTGATTTGATATGAAAGAGACTGTATAAAGACAGAACATAAGTAATATTTGAGATTGCTGATCAAGTTACATTGTTGCACTGCTCCCCCCCTTTTATCCAGCATCTTCTGTCCATTGCACTGGCCCCTTGTGGCATATGGTCTGGGCGGACAGTTCTACTATCTGACCTTGATTTAGACTTTTTGTCAAATCTAATAGCAGTATTGGCACAGCTGGCATTGCCAGATGCCACAGGTAGAGGTCACCATGAGACCCCATCATAATTTTGCTATGAGGCACCAGTAATCCTTGCTTTGCCTTTGAATACAGAAAATACAATCAGTCCTCTGCTCTCTGCCTTTTTTTAGCACAGCTTCCACAACATTTACAATGTTTAAAAGTCTTGGTAACGTTGGAGCAAACTTTTTGTATGACTCCATTGAAGTGTTTGCCCTGGCTTCTGACCCCCCACTGCCCTAATAGTGAAGGAATACCCTACCTTGCTCCCTTCTTATACAATTTATTAATTTCCAAAACCTGCCATCTAGCCTCTCTGACTCAGATATTTCCCACATTAGGCAAACCCTCTTTTCCCCCTGGCATGGCATATGCTAATTGATGATGGTGATGGTATGGACAGAGCTACACATTTTTTCAATCAAGGGTTGCTGGGTTAGGCTTGCAGACCTGCTATCCTCTTACTTCTATTTCAATTAAGACTTTTGTGGGGTGGCACAGGTCTCCATTTTTCTTGGCTTCCTACCTCCAGCGTCCTTCTTTAATTGCCTATAATAAACCCCTATTTCTGGGCAAAGCTGATGCCCGACATGCATTATTGTTAACGTTCTTCTTAATTCCCTTGCACAAGATTTTGTCTGTTCTGCCTTCCATTCCTAGGAACAGGACATTTTGTTTACCTCCCTACAAAAAGAGAATATTTTTCTCCATTGCCACAAAGTTTCGATTCATAATAGATATCAGGAACTTGGCTATAAAATACACCCCAGGTGGCATAAAACCCTGGAGAAACTTAATTGTTTCTTTCCATCAGTATCAACGATGTTCTTGAGGTGTGGGAAGTCCAATGGTTATATGTTACACCTGTTCTGGTATTTTCCATTATTACATGAATATTAATCTACTGTTAGGGACCTATCCCTATATCCCAGAAGACCTTCATCACAAGTTCCATCATAACTGGTCCCTTAAAAGTTATATTAATTGAGTAGTGAAGCATCTTGTATCCCTATACCCTGGAATCAACCTTTCCCACCTCCAGTGGGCATGTGGATAAAAAGGGTAAATTATATTATGCTCATGGAGGACCTTACCTCTAGTGTACACAACTGTGAAGATAAATTCTTTAATGTATAGTCTTCTTGAATGTTATTCCAGGGTTCTCCTGAATACAAACACCACTTGGGCCTTTCATAATCTGACTCTCCTTAGGCAGATCATTGCCATCCTCTCATCATACTGGTTCCTTATTTTGGATTATGTTCCTCTGTTGTACATACCTTGTATTGTGGGGTATTTTGTGCATCTTGTTTTGACATTTTCTTGAATATGGATGAATATTTGACATACTTTACCTTCCCCCTTCTATTTATTTCATTTGGTAATTTAAAAAAATGAAAGACTTGCTAGGGGCAGACACCTATTAATGTCTTACTATTACCTTTATGTCACCTTTATTTTTCCCTATACATGGTTGTATACATGACCATTATGATTATACAAAGGCATCAACCATTCAAAGCACAGGTTTAAAACATATGTTTTATCGTATGTAATTATATTTAAAATAGGAAAGGTTATAATAATAACAAAAGTAGTTTGTGACTGAAAGATCTTTATTATCTTAGCACATCGTCATAATAATCTGTACTGCAAAATAATAAATCACAGAACATAATATCAAAGCAGAACTTTCTATTTTCATTTACCTGTACAAATAAAAGAAACAAAGCAGCTTACATGGCATCAGTAGTAACATATTGCAGTATTGTAGAATAACCTTGGTTGTAAAATGTTAGTAGTGCCGTATTCTATACATGGTGTACTGGTCAGCACGATGCTTGTACATACAAACACATATCAGATCAGTTTGTCATTGAGCACATGCTCACGAAACAAGACTATGAAACAGTTTGCGTACATTCAATGAGGTTTATAAAATAGGATGTATTCAGATGCAATTCCAATGGAAGGACCCCTGATACATGATTCATTAGTGGAAAATCCTTTGCAAGGTCAAGTCTTGAGATATACCGTTCTCCATCTATCTCCATCTCCATGCTAAGTAACACTATTCCTGGACAGAAGACTTAACTTTTCTGTGCCATAACTAAGGTATCTGCAATTGCATTGGTTGGCATGCTGGGAAACTGTTTTTTAGACTTTGATGATCCTTTTTACATAAATGCATTTAACATAGATTTATCAGAAAAGAATGAATGATGTTGGATTATATAGGCAATGGAAAGAGAATAGTCAATGCCTAACCAGTATGAGTATTGGAAGAAGTCAACAGCAAAACTCATATGGCATATCATATCATACTCAAGCCCTCACATTGCAGGAACATAGCTCAATCTAGCTTAGAATTCCATGTGACACCATATAGATCTGTTTCTTTTGTTTTTGACATAGGGTAGAACTTCTACAATGTGGTAGGGTATACAAATAAGTCATTAGTTAACATGAAGTTCTAGATTGTTCACCGATAACTTTGTTCTTGTACCATATGTGGTCACCATAGGTTCCACCTGGTTAAGAATTAAAGTTGACCCGCTGAAATCTGGACCTTCCAATACAAGATTCTAGCAGGACTGACTTTTCAGCTAAACTATGGCAAGTGTTCAACAAGAATGGTACATGTCAGTATCTGCTGGATCCTCGCTCTTACCTACTACACATTTTGGATAATACATTCATACAGGGAGATTAAGTATGTAAGTATGCATTATGCCATTATGTATTAGTATGCCATTGGTTTTTTGGACCATTGCATATGTGAGCCTTATTGTCTAAAACATCCATAGCCCACCAGATCTCCAATCAGCTTAAATAGGATACCTATAAAACAATATCTCATTACGCTAATACAATTTCTTGGAGGACAAACCTGGTAAAATGCTGTCAGGGAATATACTTTATGATTTAAATATTTAAATCTCTTGTAAAAAGGGATCTGGACTAACATCCAGAAAGGTTCTCTTTCTTTTAAATGGGGAAAACAGATACAGATGGGGACCTTAACCTGAAACTACAAATTTGCTTTAAGAAGCTGAAACTTATATAGAAGTCTCCAAAGTAAAAAAATAATAAAATAAAATATGTCAACATATATGTATGTTTATGCAGAACGTCCTTACATAAAAAAAGTTTCAGCTCAAGGAGAAATTTCTTGAGTGAAGTTGTGTAGGGTTTTACCCTCATAGGGGTTGTACCTCTGCCTTGGATCTCTTCAAAGAAAAAGTGCTCATCACAGCAATAAGAGAATTATCCTCTATAAACCACCTAGGGACACAAGTAGTTTACCTAAAAAGCTAAATTCTCAGCCTTTTATCGTCTGCAGGACAAGGGAAAGATCTCCCCAATGACATCTTTATGAAAAGTAAAATTCATTGAAGTGGTAAAGTACATCACGCTGCATGTTTAGATGATGGAAGGATGAAGTCCTGCCTTTGTTATGTCTTGAAAAATAATGATTAGAGCTTAATTACAGCTTTTTACATTTCAAAGTTTTTGCCAAGAAGATAAAATGTTTTTATTTGCATCCATAATGATGTCTGCGGAATATTTGTGGCATTCACTGGAGCATAAAATACTGTTGCAGGAACATTTTTGTAATATATTACCACTCTTGTGTACTTATAATGGAAGTCTATACTTACTGGATTACCATATATACAGGTAGTCCCCGGGTTACATACAAGATAGGGACTGTAGGTTTGTTCTTAAGTTGTATTTGTATGTAAGTTAGAACAGGTACATTATTCTAATAAATGCAATTAGGATGTTTGGCTAAACATATTATTAGGCAGCATGGTGTCAGTTACTGTATAAAATCCTCACTTTCAGTTATTACAGACAAAGCAAAAAAAAAAAATTATGGAGCCTAGACATTTATTACTTCTGGAGCAAGCTGTGCTTTGATATGCAAAAAGAAACAAATGCAGAGTTTGTCTTGGTCATTAAAGAGTTACAAGACTTTACAGATCAGCTTAGTTTTTAAGATCACCCTCAACCGCAGCTGTGTTTAGCATAATCTTTCTTCTACAGGTCATGCAAACCACCGCCTTCCCCCATCCAGCCTCTGTCCTGCACACAAGCAGCAGGGAAGCCCTGTTCATATCTAGGAGTCGTCCATAAGTTGGATGTCCTTAACTCGGGGACTACTTGTATATATATGTATGGTCTGTTTATTTGCATTCTCAACTAAGTTTCCCAGCTCTGCCCTCTCAACCCTAGAATTATACAATACTCTGTGGTTCATGGTGCAAAACCTAACTTAAATAGATAAAAATATATATTTCTATGTAAAAATTCTGGCAAGATGGCAGGAATTCAGCTGGTGATTCAACTTGGAAAAAGTCAATCTGCAATATTAGATTAGGGTGGACGGATTCTATAAAACGTGTTATATTCATTTACAGAAATGTTGGGAGGAACACTAATTCCTAGGCGACATGAAAGAAATAAAAATCTCTTGTGTGCTCATACAATACGAAGAGGCGGATCCATTAAAAATATTGGCACCTTAACACTTTTAAGGGAGTTATCCAGATATCTTCTGCATTTGGGCACCTTTCAAAAACACGCCGATTCCTTCCTCTCAGCACTTTCTTAGAAACATTAACCAGCTCCAGATGTCATCTGTCTATTTAGCACAAATCTCTAACATTAGCTGATTATTAGGCCTGCTATGCCTAACCTCTGTTTGTTTTCCTTAGGTTCCAGTACTGATAGGACTAATACCAACATACTGCACTGATTTATTGGATAGCAACTGCCCGTTAAATGGGATATACAGGATATCTGTCATACATTTACAAGAAATCCTTGGTATTTAATATTGATTGTTAACAGCTAGGAAAAAAGTTCCTGGAAAAGTCCCAATGATTTGTAAAGTTGGAAGATGGTAGATGGTAGTAGATGGTTTGGTAGATGGAAGGGATTCAGCATGAATGGGAGTGTTTCTCAGGGTTCCATGGAACCCTAGAGTTCCTCCAGGGATTGCTAGAGGGTCCTTGAGAAATCAGCAATTTGTGCCTCTCAGGTCAGTTTAACTGACACCAATGATCTTTTTGGCTTACTGTAAGGGTGATATTCTTCCCAATGGCCAGCAATGTAAGAGACATTTATCCCATTGACCACCATGCTAATGTACTGTGAGCTGTGGATATAGTAATATTAGAAGTATTCCCTGAAAGTTTTTTCAAGGGTTCCCCCATGTTAAAACCATTCAGTGAACACTGAAGGATCAGAACAGTGGTGGCACTGGCATTAGTGAAGGACCATGGTGTAAGGCAGTGGTCGCCAACCTTTTCGGTTCAGCGGACCACTAAAATCACTGGCTTCCGACTGCGCATGCGCGGAGAGCCGGGTGTCACTCAAAGGGGTAGAATCCTCCCTCAGAGTGACACGATTATGATCTGAGCCTGCAATGGGAGAGTGGGAGGGTTGTGTGCAGGGACACAGCCGGCCCACTTCCCAAAGCCTGGGAACTGCTTGGGGGACATGGTCAGGAGAAGGACCCTGCTGGGGGGTCGCACCGGCCAGAGCCGTGGACCACCAGTGTGAGGGGCACGTAGCTCCCCCTAATTGTTGGGTACATACCCCTATACAGCAACCTTATCTCATAGACAGTCATCTGCTTTTATATAAAAAGTGATGTGTAAATGATTTCACTAAAGCTGAAACTACACGTCACTAGGTCATCTCACCATCACTTTTACAACTACCAAACATTACCACCTACCAGTTAACAGCATTGTAAGTTAGACTTTAAAGTAAAATTACCAGCAATTGTACAGAGAATTGTGCAGTGCATTTTCTCTGTACAATGCATTTTAAAGTGTCCAGTCAGATTTTGAATACCTAAACCCAACTGTCTCCCTTCATTCCAAAAGATAACCCTGTGAATAACTATGGAATTCCAACAGTAAAGGAGACAATGTTACCGTATATACTCAAATATAATTGTTTTGAAATTTAATAGAGATACCTGAAAAAACTCAAAAACTACACTGACTCGAATATAAACCTAACACACAAAATGTGGCGGTTACCATTAACATTCAAAACAGCAATGAAGAGAAATACTAGTAAAATGATGTGAGCTTATACATCCATGGTGTGTAGTTTTAAAAACTTTTATTTAAAATAGAAAGAAATTAAAATCACATGAGCTTTGCCTGTATATCTTTTTTTTCATCCAGTTTTTGGGTTAAAGATTTTTGTACATTCTTATTGATTAGGATGGGTCATTTTTCTCAGAGCTAATGTCTCTGGCTTGTTATACACTTTAAATTAGGACACAGCACCATCTACTGGTGTGACCCAAGTATAAGCCGAGATTCTTTTTCTAAACAGCATTTTCGGGTCCAAAAAATTCTCAGTTTATACTCAAGTATATAGGGTATATCACATATCTTGAACAATGTTTTACTGTAGTTGCACTAATTTTGTTCACAGATCAGTCACACATACATCATACTACATATAATTTGTTAGTTCATAGCATCACTTATCAGTATTCTGATACTTAACTGTATATATTATTTGTTGGCACTGTAAATGGACGATGTAACAGACTGTGACCTTTCTTTTATAAAACATATCTATATTTTGGGAATTAGGCTTTAGTGTATAGTTATTAATGCAATTAATTATATATGTATATAATGTGTATTACATTTGATATATATTTATTAAATATAGCTAATGTTTTAGGGTTATTTATTAAACTTTATACCAATCAGGTAAATATATTTTATTTAATAAATAACTTCTGTTACACCATAAACATCTTAATTTATATCACATAAAGAGAGGTGAGATAGGCAGTATAGGAAAACACCTAGGGGTCTGTTTATAAATTATTCCCTCATCAATTCACACTAGATTCGTTTATAGTTTTCATTTACATACTGTATAGCATTTCCCATTGTGGCAGCTGTACACTTTTGAAATTGGCCACTAGGTGGCAGAATGAGTAATTGTTTTTATTAGGATCTGAAATGGGAAATGTAGCGAGATTTGACCATCTGTCAGTGTATTGCAGACAAATTGACGGGCAATAATTTAAAAATACAGCCCTTTATGTTTTCACTGAAGATTCATTTAGAAAATATGTGAATCAACTTTTACTAAGAAATCCTATTTTTCTAATGAACTGTAAAGTGAAAAATTATTGAAACTAGGTAAACGTTGACAAAGCAAACCTAGAGTGGATTTACTAAACTCCTTTTCTTATTATTTGGCAAATGTTTTCAATCTCTGACCGAATCCATTTCAAGTTTGCTGGATCACCTAGGTTCTCCCATGACAGTCTATCCTCTCCAGTCCTAGAGATCTTTAATGAATTAGGACCAATGTGACCAAAGGAGATTCAAACCACAATTCCTAGGAGGGTCACATGACAAAGTTGTGGTCCTGAACACAGCTGTATAGTCACAATAGATTCACCTCATTGTATGGATGGTATCCAGGGTTTTCTAATATTACAATCTATTCATTAATGTGCCATATGCTCCTCCCTGTATGCTGCTGGGACCTACGCGGTGCATAAATATGAGGAAGCCGTGCCAGGACTGTGGAATCTGCATACATAGTGCTTACTGATTATCATAGCGCCCCCTAATGGGAGAGAATATAGAAGCTGATTTTCTGAAACCGCTAAAAATCATTCAACAATAAATTGTCAGAATTATCATTTCAATTATCCAATCAAGTGCAGATGAATTAGGTAAACAAATGTTTGCATTTCACATAACTGTGTGAATAAAATAAATCATTTGTGTTGACATTCTCAACTCCTTAAGCAAATCAAAGCGAGTGCAACACCTGCATTTAGCCTTTTACGGCAGTTTACAGAAACAATACAATTTAGAATATTTATATTATGATAATTATTTATAATATATTATAATGACATACAATATGTGGGCACTGAGCTGCAAAGAAAAGCATTCTGTTAGCATGCTTACCAACCTTTATTAATTAGATGCAATATGTAATAACAAGTAATATAGATGGACTGTGGATATCAGAAGGCCTACATGAAAAAGAAAACAATATCCAAATATCACCGTATATCTGGCTGTGTTTTGGGTCTAAGTAATAGTTTTATAGAGGGTAATATACAACAGTTAAGAAGTACAGAACAGATGGCTGAAGAGAAATAGCCCCCTCTAGAGGATTTCTAAGTATAGTGCACATGTCCTTCCCTAGCATTGCAAATCTGGATAGACATTTACAAGCTTGCAGTCTCTACTGGAACAACCTAAAACTAAATCCAACTAATTTATAAAAATAAAAAAGATAAAATGTTATTCTTACAGTGCCATAAACCAGGAATTTGATATTTAAGAACCGTCACTTTCATCAACCATCTCTTACTTCAACTTGGACCTTTTCACATATGCATGCATTTTGCTGCATGACTGGTTACTGAAAAACGCTGGGTGGTGCGCCCGGCGAAAAGGGGCTGGGGAGAACACTGTAATACTTTGATGCAATACACTAGAGTCTATAAATGAATGTAAATTTAAAGCAGAATTTAAGTCAAAATTCCTATAGATTTGCAACATCATTAATACTTCTAGGAACTAGAATTAGGATTCTAAATAAAAACGTTAATCTGACTTTTACTAGCATCCCAGATTGGCACACTTTATTTCTTGATGTAAGGAGAACTTTTCTTTGATGTACAAGGGGCAGAGAATAATGCTAAATAATTGATTAAGCAATATTCTGCCTGACAGATCGTTTTTTTTTTACGTACAGCTCTCCTATGACCTAACCACTCAATATGGCTGCTACCAACACTAATGTACTGTGAAACAAAGAGAAGGAGTAAAATGTGTTTTTTACACAGATGATATTACTTTGGGACAAAGGCAGGTGCAATGGGCAATAAATATTTGGGAGAGGTTTTTATTGTATGGTATGCTTTAGATGTGGCCCTAAGTCATAACAATCATTGCAAAATACGCACAATCAAAGATACAGCCCAGCTTCTTTAAAGTGGACCTGTTGCTCAAGCATAAAGGGCTTTTTGATATCAACAGAAATTCTTGCTACTGTTACAGTGAACATACATGGGCAAAGCAAATGGTTCACTTTAATCTCCTTGCCCCAAGCATATTAGGGTTATTCAAGTCTTAGCTCCCCTAAGCAAGTAAATTGAGAGGTGAGAGAGAAAAGTATTTGCTGCTAGGAAGGTAGTAAGGCAGATATGTTGTTTTTTTCTATATGGGCAAAGCAAATGTTTGCTTTAAATGAATTATTTTTATAAAGGTTAAATATGTTTGACCACAAAAATGTTGTTATGCTTTGCATGACTGGTACACTTAAAAATAAGTTACTACATTTCTTTTATATCTTTCTCAATAACATCTTGGCAGTGTGAAGAACAGGAGACTTACACTTTGCTGTAGCCAAAATAATAAATATCAATATCGGCTACTGCAATGTGCACATTACTTTTTTCTATTTGGAATAACAGTCTTTAGAATGTACATGAATACCCAAAGCAGAAGTTCTTTTCAGAACATGGGGGCATTTTTTTTCTAGACAATCTGTAATAATTTATATGAGTGCAAACATGGCTGACATCTTTGGGAGTCTTTGGCCTTCAATGCATACATCAAACTAATCTGAGTGATATGATCAATGTGGTTACATGAGATATACATACAGATGTAGTAATCTTCATTTACAGTGGTCAGTGGCGTTGTGTTCCTGGGCTGCACAGAATACTGTCAATAAAGCAAGACAGGCTGGATATTGGCATGGCTAGAAAATGGTGCAAGAACTGGCCGGGCCCTGTGAATCACCTTGCATTTCTCTTCCGAAATAAAGAGTTGCAACAAGGTGATGGTGGGAGCAGGTTGTAGAACTGGCAGCGATGAGAGCGTAGCAGAGGCTAAAAAAGCAAGGCTTTCTTCTTTAGGTCATTCCTCTTCCACAGTGCAAGGCGGTCAAACTCATCAATAGTCATCCCAAAGACATGCTGAAATTCCTCGGTTGACAAATGTCTCTGTAATCGAGAAGGAAGACAATATTAAATACAACAGCAGAAATATACTTTTCTCTGACATGTCATTTTATTGTTACACAGTATTTATATAGCGCCAACATATTATGCAGCACTGTACAAAGTCATGACACTAGCTGTCCCTCATAGGAGCTCACAATCTAATGTCCCTACCATAGCCATATGTCATTGACACAGTCTGTCAATTTTGGGGGAAACCATTGAGCCTAACTACATGTTTTTAGAATAAAGGAGGAAACTGGAATACCCAAAGAAAACCCATGCAAACACGGGGAGAACCTGCAAACTCCATGCAGATAGTGATTATCAGATAGTGAACCTGGGCCAGAGTGCTAACCACTAAGCCACCATGCTGCTCATAATTATTATTAATAAATTGTATTTATATAGCACCAACATATTTCACAGCGCTGTACATTAAATAGGGGTTGCAAATGACAGATACAACCAATGACACATGAGGGGGAGAGGTGCTGCCTGAAAGAGCTTACAAACTAAGAGATTTCTTCAACCTTGTCTAAAGAGCAATCAATGCAGAAAGTGTTCGAGGTAATATCACCTTTTTTTAAAAAATTCAAGTTTATGAATGAAATGTAAATTCATAAGGAAATTAAAAATTTTTTGGTCTTAATAGGAAAGAAAATGTAATATGCTAAAACTATTAAATGTAATGCCGTTCTGACCTTTGATTAAATGTATATGGACATTCAATGTTGATTCTCACTGATAGGGCAAGTGTGCCCAGACTTTGGCCCTGATTTATTAAAGCTCTCCAAGGCTGGAGAGAATACACTTTCACCAGTGAAGCTGGGTGATCCAACAAACCTGGGATGGATCTGGTCCAGGATTCAAAGCATTTGCTAGCAAATAGCAAATGACATTGAAGAAATCCATTTCAGGTTTGCTTGATCACCTAGCTTCACTGGTGAAGGTGTATTCTCTCCAGCCTTGGAGAGCTTTAATAAATCAGGCCCTTTATCTTCAAGTGAGTAAAGCTGCGTACACACTACCAATTTTTGTCGTTGGAAAGGATCTTTCAAGATCCTTTCCAACGACAAGGGAGTGCACGATGCATGAACGGTGCTGTACATACAGCACCGTTCATGCTCTATGGAGAGGGGAGGGGGAGAGCGACGGAGCGGCACCCTGCTGCGCGCTCTCCCCTTCACTTTCATTACGATCGGCTGTCGTCCATCGTCCGTGGATCCGGCAGGTCGGTCGTCCGGACGATACCGACTGTACACACGGCAGATTTTCGCCCATAATTGGCCGATGCCGATTATCGGGGGATAAAAATCTGACGTGTGTACGTAGCTTTAGCCTAATACTACTTTTAAGGTCATACAATGATTGGTTGGTGCACAAGCAGGTAAATGATCAATATCTCCATGGCATAACCATCATGCACCTAAGAACCAACCTAGTTAGGAAGAAGTTAGAATTTTAGACGTTGGGAGTAACAAAGTTTGTAGCACTCAGAGAACAGGTATTCCTAATCAGTCTTTAATAAACATGAATACATATACAAATTTCATTACATTCTATATTTTTAGTAAATCTAAGGTCTATTTTAAAAACATTGCATATTGTATGGTTGCCTTTGAGCTCAGCATGCTTACAATAATCATTACCAATTATCTGTTCCAGGGACATTCTGAACAGGGAATTATTCTTTATTTTGGGGGTTTCCCCTAACTTACTGTTGTGTCTCTGGGCCAGAATATAAACATTTCCCCAGTGGCAAACAGACAGCAAATTATTACATGCAGGACATCTGACCATTACCTACTCAGGAAGGATTTTGCTATACTACTTTAAAAGTGAACCTAAACTGAAAAAAAAACAGAAGGGAGAGTTTTTGGCAAAAGTCTGTGTGGGCTGATTTATGAAAGCTCTCCAAGGCTGGAGAGGAAACATTTTCATTAATGAAGCTGGGTGATCTAGCAAACCGGGAATGTATTTCCTTTTTGTTAGCAAATGTTTTCAATCCTGGACCAGATTCGTTCCAGATTTGCTGGATCACCCAGCTTGACTGATGAAAGTGTATCATCTCCAGCCTTGGAAAGCTTTAATATATCAGGCCCTTGGCATTACCCTAAAGTGCACAACACACCCTCTATGGTCATGTATTATCGAAAAAAGATCACCATGGACCCAAAAGTCTGCCATGGAGTCAGTGGTAAAGATGGCAGCTTTGTGAATAGCAATGGTTCCTGGTGATCACTGCAGGGTGCCAGCAAACCAACAAGTCTGTGTCATTTTAGGTATGTATGCTGCAACTACAGCTCACGGAGTTACGCTTTAGGGGTTGGAGCAGAGTCCAATTGACAATGACCCTTCGAATGTCCAGTTAAGAAGCTGATATCTAGCTGCTGGGTGCTTTAGCAATTCTGCCATTCTCTTTTGGTGGAAGATTTATTGTTCTGTTCTGTGCATTTGGTGCAGCCAAATATAATAAATATATTTAATTATAGGTCAATGATCACAAGCAAAAAGTTTTTTTTTTCTTGCTTCACTAAAATACAAAATGTGAGTTCCTCTTAGATTCTTCCAGACTCCTTCCTAGTCATTGAGCCTGGGTGAATAACATATTCAGGAATAGGGAACAATATGCGCTGCATTACTATATCCACTTTGCAGCCTTGGCAGACGCGGCCACACATATGGTAAGGGACAAAAAATTATTTTTTATATTATTCACATACAAGAAAGGTTTTTCTGCCTGGTCCCCCACTCTAATTTAATAAAGTATATGATATTTGGTTGATTGGGTTTGCTGTTTTTTTTTTTTTTAATAACATACAAAAGTACCTGCAAGTTTCTTGCTATTGCTTCCTGTTGCCCCCTGCACAGTGGCACTCACAGGGGGAGAGGGTATGTCAGCATCTTGAGCTAATGAGACTTCATTTCTTTTCATAGTGCAGTTAGCCTATTGCTGAACATATTTATAGGATAGGGATTACCTTATCAGTCAGCTGCTGCTTCTTTACAGTCCATTCCCCGAATAGGGTGGATTTTGGACCAGGCTATCTTATTTATAAATTCTCCATAACTTTTTCCAGAAGGCAAACCTGTTAACCATGGCTGGTATGTACATCCAAAAACTCAGTTGAAGCTTTTCCTGTTTTGGATAGACACTGCTTTTTATATCAGTATGATAACATTCCTGCATCTGAAGGTTCCCAGGTTCTACCTTTTTCAATTTGAAAGAATCTCAACTAACCACTGATTTTTTTCATCTTTGATAACCTAATGATAGTCCATTACATAGAGCCAGAAACAATGGATAGTATGTCTCACTGCTGGTGTTACTGAGTGTAACCAATGCCAAATCCAGCCTTCCAGTATTCACTCAAAGCAAAAAAAGTTTGGGGATGACTGACCTTTAGGATTGTCATATTGATACAGGTGTTTTACATTTTAAAAAAACTTCTCCCAAGCACTGTGATCTTAACATTACCATTACCTCACATATACTCATTCCTCTATGGCTGCTGGATTTATTTTTCAGTCCCCTCTCTGACCTCATGGTCTCTGGGAAGTCTTTGAAGTTTGTGATCTCTTCTAAATAACAAAAGCCAAATCCACACCTGGCCCAGGCCAAGCTCATCGGAATTAATGCTACATAAACAGAACTGTGGCTGAAGGCTGTTCAGGAGCTCCGTGTCCTAGAGAGGACTGGAGAGGATGCCAAGGGGCCACCTATCAGTCCAAAATTAAATGCAGTTTCATTTAAAGAGCACTTTTATACAAACAGATAAATATACAATATACAACACGTGGACTGTATTCCCAGCCAAAATATTACATATATATTCATAAAAAAAAACTTCCATCATCACCACCACTGTCCCACCGGCATAACAAACTATTTCATGACCTGGAGTTCTAAGGACTCCAAATTTGTGCCACCACCCTATCCTATGTTTCTTCTTTGATATAACACTGTACAATCCTGCAATGGTACCAATCTCCCTCAGCTCAATACTGATTTTGGGCCCATACAAGTCAAGTTCAATGTTGAGGTTTATCAAGCATATTTAAACAATCAAAGCCTACCATCACTTCAGATTAGAATCTTCTGACGGGGTATGCTGATGGAACTTATCATATTTAAACCTCACTTTTTGAGGGTTTGGTGCTCTCTTTGATTTTAAGTAGTGCCATCATGTCAAGATCAACAGACATCTCTAAGACCCTCAAAAAGAAGGTTGTGTGTGCCTGTTACTCTAAAAAGGTGGTTCTGGGACCATAAACAAAAGTAGAAGACTCTAAAAACCAAAAAAAAATAGTGGAAGAATGACTACAGTTTGCATTGGGACATAAAGATGAAGATGAAACCTTCAAGAGCAATGTGCTATACACGAGTCAAACATAGAGTTGTCCGTTTACTGTAATACCGTGGTTGACAAAATTTCAGTAGAAGAACCTCACCATCCCAACTTTGAAGCATGGTCATGAAAATGCAATAGTTTGGATTTCTTTGCTACTTCAAAGTCAGTACAGCTTGCAGTCTTTGAGTCACTCATAAATTTCATATCAAAATGTGCATCATGAGAACTATTAATGCAATAATGATCGGACACACTTTTGTAAATCCACCAGACATGGCTCAAAACAAAGTTATTGATTGGTCAAGTCAGAGGCAAACTCATAAAAATAACTAACTCATAAAAATAACTAAAGGAAAGGAATTGTATGGAGTAGTAGTCAATGTAAGACAATGGTATGCAAAATGTTTATGGAAAGTGTGTGAATAAAGATCAAAGGTTTGCATATGATTAAATATGTAGAAAAAGTCATTGAAAAAAAGTCCTTCAGTTGCGATGTGGTATCATAGGACAACAGTATAAAAGGCAACTACATGTATTTGTATTCTTATCTGTGCAATAACATTATATTTTTTATAATTTATTATTTGGTTTTTTTATAAATGGTCTCAGGTTTTACAAGCCTTGTATAATGTTTTTGGCTGTCTGTGCCCTTTGTATGGTTTCCAGCTTTATTGCCCTGTGTGGTCAGGAAGTACATACTCTGGATGTTGTCTCACGCAGTACATGGCCCATATGTGGTCTCAGGCTGTACCTACCTATGTGTGGTGTCAAGCTGTACGTTGTCTCAAGTTGTACTTGCCCTGTATGGGGTCTCAGGCCATATATGTACCCTGTATGGGGTCTCAGGCCATATATGTACCCTGTATGGGGTCTCAGGCCATATATGTACCCTGTATGGGGTCTCAGGGCATATATGTAGCCTGTATGGGGTCTCAGGCCATATATGTATCCTGTATGGGGTCTCAGGCCATATATGTCTAGTCTCAGGCTGTACATGCCCCGTATGTGGTGGTAGGCTGTACCTGCCTATGTGTGGTGTCAAGCTGTACGTGGTCTCAAGTTGTACTTGCCCTGTATGGGGTCTCAGGCCATATATGTGCCCAATGTGTGTTCTAAGGCTGTATATGCCCTGTGTGTGGTCTCAAGCCGTAAAAGATCTGTGTGGTCTCAGGTCATACTTGACCACTTATTGGTTTTAGGTTGTATATGCCTCCTGTTTAGTCTAAGGCTGTACATGGCCTGTATGTGGTCTCAGGCCATGAAGGCCCTGTGTGTGGTCTCCGATTCTACATGACTCTACAGTCTCTTTCTATAATACTCAACGTGTGGTCTCTACATGCCTTTTGTGTGGTCTCAAGCTATATGTGCCCTGTGTGATTTTTGCTTGTATGTGGTCCCAGTGACTACTGAAACCCTAAACTGTTTACCTGCCAAGCCAGAAATAATGTTTTTTTAGCCTTACCTAAATTATTTGTGAATGCAAAACCATTTTGTCTATGTCTCCTGTATGTTGCTGAGCTCATTGTGTTGGTGTGCTAACCAAACCATCATATTTTGGTTGATCCCAGTTACCATATGCAGGTGTTTTTGTCTATAGTTTTTGACTTTTGCATGAATACAGCTGTTTTTACAAAGCGTAACTGTTTGTTGCCCCTATTTTGGACATACATTGTTTTGCTATAGGTAATTTGCTGTTTTTTTATTTTGGCTTTGCTACATGTTGGCAATTTGAGCTATGGATGTGTTTTGAAGCTGTCATGGGATTTCATGCAACTGATATAGCAAAAATTAACATATTAGGGAGCTGTTATGCTGCCTGGAGTTATTCTTTAACACTACACATTCATAATGACTGAGCAGCGGCTGTCAACAAAGGTTTTTGTATCTGTAGAACAGGATATATGCATTCATGAATTCCAGATGTATAAGCTTTCCACGGAGCCGCTTCTCTCACATTCTCTTTATTTGTGATGCGTTTTTATAATCTCCATTTAGAAAAATAATCCTGTGAAATGGAAACCACTTGCTGAGTAATCACATGAAAAACATATTGAAGTGTTTAGAGAACAAGCACCGTTTTGAGCAAACAAGGTTTCCTGTGATTGATATCCAAAGACCGCAGCGATGGTGCAGCGTGCTGGGTATGTTATGGAAACAGTAAAAAATAAAACAGCATTCCAGCCTGATGGACCTGGTGTCAGAAAATGTCTAATATACTATCTGTATTGGCTGTATCAACTGGTGTGTTTATCTCTTTCATCTCCCCAGTGTATGAAAGCGTGCTGGTACAGTGTAAGGGATCTTGCCTTGCTGGGGGTTCAGGGCTCGAGCCTTAACAGGGACACTTATTGGCACCTAAAGAGTTAAACTGTATTTAAAGCCAACACTTTCTTTTTAGTTTTGTATAGATTGAGGAATGGTTAAAGCTGAACTCCAACATTATATACAGTCTTGCAGAGATGTACAGGCTCTGATCCTGGACTGAAGTTGCTTACTTTGACTGCACACAGTGACCTTTTCACAGTGTGTATTAGAAGCTACAGAAACTGAGACAGAGCCCAACTTATTTTCTGACAGGAGGGTGCCCAGAATCATCTAGTCCTTGGTTGTCCAACATATTGACAACCAATGCTGCTGTGACAACACTAATAGGGGTCTTAAATGGCCAAAGGATAGATAAGTGAACCACAAGCCATGGCTGCAGAAGAAGGTGACAGGTGGTTTGTGTGCTTTAGTGTGTATGTATGTGAGTGTCCATGCATATTTTACAACTTTCTCATTGGGGCTTCTGCTGTGCCGTAAGTATGGTTGGTGGAATGAATTATAGAGGAGGTTTTTCATTATACTCCTAACCCTTGCACAATGCATGTCATATACTACTTCTGATCCTTTTATGATATATGCTACTGTACATACTCTAACTTTGTTTGCTGGATTGTACTTTACTTTTACTCCTGACCCCTGCACTTTGCACATTACACACTCCTGACCCCTGCACTTTGCACATTACACACTCCTGACCCCTGCACTTTGCACAATAAACACTTCTGACCCCTGAAATATGTACATTACACACTCCTGCACTCTGCACATTACACACTAATGACCCCTGCACTTTGCACATTACACACTCCTGACCCCTGCACTTTGCACATTACACACTCCTGACCCCAGCACTTTGCACATTACACACTCCTGACCCCAGCACTTTGTCCCAGAAGCAAATTACATCCTTATGGCCATATAAAGTATAAAGTGATAATAAAATGGTGATAAAAACATGACACTGCATTCATTTTTAAAAGTTCTGGAAATAGCACACTAATACACCATTCCACATATCTGTTTCAAACAATACTATCCAAAACACCAGCTTTAAATATTCTGTCTGCGATTAAATGTCTTGTGTTTCTTGGACTAAGTGAGTGTCAAATGAATGAGCAGTCAAACATGTCCACAGAGACCACCAAACTATTGTACACGCTCTTATCTGTTGTCTGGACTACTGTGACCTCCTCCTCTCTGGTATTCCACTAACCCGACTCCCTCCTCTACAATCTATTATGAACGCTGCAGCCAGACTCATCCATCCTTCCCACCGCTCCTGTTCTGCTGCCTCTCTTTGCAGATCTCTTTATTGGCTTCCATTTCACCTTAGAATCAAATTCAAGCTCCTGTGCTTTGCCTTCAAATCCCTCCAGTTATTGTCCCACTTACCTTTCTGACCTGATAGAAAAATCCGATTTGGCTTGCTCCTACTTTCTGCTCATTTAAAAGAGCGCTCAAAACCCATTTTTTCAAACTTGCCTACCCAGCTTCTTCTGTATTTTGAAACCACCACTACTTCCCAACACTACATATCTCCCATCCTATTGTGTGATACTTCCCCACCTACTAGATTGTAAGCTCTTCGAGACAGGGTCCTCTCCTCCTCCTGTGTCACTGTCTGTATTTGTCTGTCATTTGCAACCCCTATTTAATGTACAGTGCTGCGTAATAGGTTGGCGCTATATAAATCCTGTTGAGTGTGCACCCATTTCCTTGCCTAATGCCCCCAGAACAAGAATTGACTGAATGAGTGTCATAAAGACAGAAAATTAGGGAATGGGTATCTCCTGGACAATGATTGAGGCGAGGATTTTATCAGGACAAGAATATTATTTCCTGCCCCTCTGACACGTGATGCTAAGGCAAGTCACAGTAATACTGTTCTGACTGATCTAATCTTTTTCCACTTTGCCCACAGCTAAAAATTTTGACTTTAATTAAAGGCATAATTTCCAGCAGTATTGCACTGTGATTTTACATAATTTACACATTTTATGAGTGAATGGTCTCCTGTAAGTAAACATATAACTCCAGAGGAAGCAAATCCCAAATTGCTGCGAAACGCGTTTAGTACTTTATTTTATCAGTCTATAATTTTAATGTACTTTGATGCTTTGTATGTATAATACATGATGCTAATATCATATGTACTTGGTTTGATTATCATAAGTAAAAAAGTTTATTCTAACTGTTGGCTTATTGTATAATGCCTAAAAAGTCTTTGTTATTTTTTTGTTGATACTAGTTACATTATTATTTTGGGGATGTGGCATGTTACTATCAGTTTGTGACCCCCTCATACAATAATATCATTAAACATAGAATGTAATACCTCCAGTCTGGTTCTATCCACCTCTTTTGGGAGCTTCACCCGTACCTGGTTAGTTACAACCAGCATTTCATAAGGATAGGTCTATGGAACAGGAAAAAGAAGAAGTGCTAACGGTAAACCAATATACAAAATCAGGTGATATAATATATGCAGGATATTCATAATGTTACATAGTTAGTTATTGAATACAAACTTGATAGTCCAATACAAACTTGATCTGTCACATACAATTCGGAATTCATACTGTCACAAATCAGCTGAGACATGGTAGACTGTGGCTCCTCTTACCTTGTACTCTGCAAAGAGAACACACAGAAATGGATGATATTACATACAAAACTGTATTCACTGATGTGACTTGATAATATAATATCATTATTATTATTATTGAATAATCTCCAAGCAACAGAAAAAATTAATCAGAGAACAGATGATGCTAGCTAGGAAACACTGCATCTGTGCGAAAATCTAATTTGGTTTAAAAATCATATAATAATAATAATAATAATAATAATAATAATAAGTCAGTTATTACACAGTATGGTAGCTTAAAGCAAACTTTAATACCTCCAAAAATCTGATTTCCTGCATGTGTGATTGGCTGACTGCTCTTTCCAGGTACCAGCACAAACATGGGAATCAAATATAGACTTTTTGCAAAAGGGCCTAAGGAAATATGGAAATTGTAAAGTTGAATGTAAAAATTTGGTAATGTGTGCAACATGTTGTGGTTCCCCTTATATTGCAACACCGTGTGTCTTGTGGTGCCATTTATTTGGTATGGCAGCCCAACACACTGCGCAGTAGAAGTCAAATGATAGCACAACACAATGCACAATATAGTGCATGTCTGATTTTTGAATTGTTAAAATGTGCTTCCAATATGGGCATCCATAACTGTATAGTAACGTGTTGATTTTTACAGCAACATGGAGTCTGAATTGTTCCTAATGGATTGTCAATGATGGTCCCTTCATTTCAAAACTGAGATAAGTTATATTGTGATAATTTTGCAGGCAGCTTATAAAAGGACACAGCATACGTTAGTCATTACAGAACAGAGAAAAAGTCAGGTTCACAAAGGTTTATATATATACTGATTTATGGAATGCATTGAGATCACACCATAAATTGTAGAGTTTTGCTAGCTAACACATATGCTATGGAAAAATACAGTTTGGCTAATTACTAACAGAATAAGGATGGTTTTGTTTGCAAAGTGAATGTTAACTAAACGGAGTCCATACTGCAAATCTGTGTTAAGTTCCAGTTGTATTCAGCTTTAAAAAGTCTTTAACACAAGGCTGGGTGTTCAACATGAACACAGCTTCACTTTTTAAACCAAGGGAAGATTTACTTTGGACAGTGAATAGCCTCTACACCCCTCGTAAAAGATACTGCATTTTCCTTTTAGTGAATAAAATAACACTTTCATATTTTATATTCATATTGCATTATGGAAATGTAAGGACTGGATTAGTTTCTACAGATAATTTTATACTACACTTCCTGAAGATAAGGACAAAAGCAGACCATATAGGCAGAATGATAACATACCCAATGTTTATTGCTAATAGGTTGCTGTTTACATTTGTTTTAGCAATGATTTACATTATATAATCAGGAGACATCAATATACAGCGATTCATGGAGCATTAAACACAAGCTGATCTCTATGTATACAAAGCAAGACAGTTAAACTAGAAATTGGGGAAAATGTGGCTTATTTGTGTACACAGAGATCCATTCTCTCTTCTTCCACAGAATAATGTGTACAACCAAACAGGAAATTGTGTAGGGCTCAGTAGCTTGGTTGGCTGTCATATGATTTGCAATACATTTCATTCAGTATGCTGAAAACATGATCAATACGGAATCATTCTTAAGAAAATAAAATGATCCCAGTAGTCCACATGGACATATTCTGGAAGCTGAAGACAAAATATTTTCAAGAAGCCATAATGCTAACATTCCATGTACAAAACTAATTTTTATGTGCCTGGCTCCATCAGTGTGGCAAGACCATCTCCCCCAATCTAATCTTTGACCTTTGTACAGTTTATATATACCACCAATGAATTCTGGCTAATAGGGATTCTGGCTAATAGTTGTTCCAGATTGTCTACTTTATATAATAAGTAACGCCAATATGTTCATCAACTGAGCTATGTGTTGCCTTGAAACAGTAACAATAGCTTTCATTGTGCTGAGAGAATTTCCCTGTATGTTATCATGAGTGTAGGTGATGCTGCTGGCCCTTAAGCATACATGGAGCCCATCATCTAAACTAAAAAAATCTGAGGTCTCCACTTTACAAAGAGAAATGCATAGAAAACGAATGGGGAAATGTATTGACAAGATGGCGCAGCCACTCATGACATCACATGAGCCTGTTTTGCACCACAAAAAAAAGTATTCTTGAGTTAATAAACAAACCCAAAACATTAATATATAAGCATCAGCAATGGGAGTTCTCCTTCACTAACACTAACACTAACATATATATACATATACATGTATATATATATATATATATATATATA
>NC_092860.1:137789017-137798704 GCF_032062135.1 Pyxicephalus adspersus
TGACGTTTGGTACCTTTCATGCCCCAGCTGGCGTCATCATCCACGTACTGACCAAAATTGGTAGCCTGGAGAAAAGAAGAGTTATACTGCCATTAATGTTTCTTCATTTCCAACCCCTAATAAAGCAAGACTCATGTTCTTAGCTAAGACCAAAAGTCATAGACAGTCCTATCCATAAACAAACTATGTGATCATATAGCATGCTACCCTATAGAGGGGCAACAAAAGATTCTTTTTTTTACATTTTTAAAGAATTACTAAAATATGTTATGACATATGGTGAAAGCTAAATTCTGTTAAACTGCTCTAATTTTTAATACCATTCTCCTTTACCTTTACCTCCTTCCTGGTTTGTATAATGGCATGAAAAGTACAGCATACTGTATTTGTATTGTGTGGCAAATTATTATAAATCATTGCTCAATTCTATCATGGAACATTTATTTGGACAGCCTACCATGACACTTTAATAATCCATATTCTAGGAATTTATTATGCTCTTGCACTTTTTAAGTTATGTAATACAGGTAAACCCTGGGTTACATATGGCATAGGGACTGTAGGTTTGTTCTTATGTTGAATTTGTATGTAAGTCAGAACAGTTACATTATTTTAATAAATGTAATTAGGACAGATGTTTGTCTCAACATATTATTAGGCAGCATGGTGTCAGTTACTGTATGAAATCCTCACTGTGAGTTCATCACAAACAAAGCAAAAAAATCTTTATGGAGCCTAGAGATTCATTAACTTCTGGAGCAAGCTGTGCTTTGATTTGCAAAAAGAAACAACTGCAGAGTTTGTCTTGGTTATTAAAGAGTAACAAGAGGCTGCAGAAAGAGCTCAGTCCCTAAGATCACCCACAACCTCGGCTGTGTTTAGAAAAAGATTTCTTCTGCAAGTCATGCAAACTGCCCCCCTCTCCCCTATCAAGCCTCCAAGAGGAAAACCCTATCTAGGATCTAGGAGGTGTCCGTATGTCAGATGTCCTTAACTCGGGGATTACCTGTATAGAGAAATTTTCAATTTTTTAATTTATCAGTTTCTCCCTAATCTATAAAATTATTCTTAATTCACACCTTCTTAGTACAGGGGTTCCTAAATGTTTTCAACAAAGAGCATTTTATTGTCAAACTGTTTAAGGAGCTGGACTGTGGCCAGTAAGAAGAGCTGCACACTATAAAATATAAAAATCGTTCATTATTCATCAGGTTAGCTTGATATTTGAGCAAGATGTGGACTGAAAATGGATTGGCCAGGTTAACTGTCCTACTGAAATCACAATCATGTTTTGTACTGCAATCAATATTTATCCATCACTTCCACTTTTCCACTTTTGATTAGATATATAAGGGTAAAATTGACTGCCATATAGGTTGATCAGTGAACAGCTAAATGGGTATACTTGTAGTTGAGTGCTAAAGAATTGATTTTTACAATCATTTTTATATCATTTATAATAAAACTTGAAAGAAAAATCGTGGAAGTCAAAATTTCCCAAAGTTGGTCGTGAGTGGGAGTAAGAAACTTTTCCTGTATCAGTAGTCAACAAAAGTAAAAAATGCCCTGACAGTTTTGGTAATTGGAAGCAAAAATATCCTTGTTTTAGCTGGAGTATTAAATCCATCAGTGGTCGGTTGGAGTGATAAATAGCTAGATGCTCACGTGGCACCGATAACAATACTGAATAATAAAAAATGCCCCTGTGACACAAATGATACTGAATAATAATAATAAGCCCCAGTCCTGTTCTGTAAGTGTCATCTGCTACCCAATGGTGGTAATCAGGTGGTGGTGGAGTACAGAGACGTTGCAGTTATTTACAGAGGAATAGGCAAGAAAGTCAACCTGTTGCTTTGCCCTTTATGAGCATATTAACAACTTGTTTAAAGTGCACTTTTCCTTAACATTTTATCCCTAACATTTCTATTTGATAAATAAAACATGTTGAGCTTAGCAGAAAGTTTAATGGAAGCTGACAGCAGACAGATGAATGTGCTCTCCCCTGCAGTGAATGCTCCGGAGGAAATATTCTGCATCTTTATAATATCAACACAAATCCGCACTTTTCTGCCATCTGCTGAATTCATCATTACTAGAACCGCACACACACAATCATTCATTTCCTAGATAACTAAGTGAGGAACTGCAACCATTTTCTATCTGAAGAGCTGCAATTACTTCTAATGAAGATCCACAGGACATTCTCCCTGTCCCTAGGAAACCATTATTATATCATTGCTATAAATGAGTTCCAGTTTTAATTTTACTGTTTGAGATATAAGTTAATGGAAACGAGTGTCTGGTGTGTTGTGTTCTGTGGCAAAGTCTCCAATGCCCCATGCAACCAGAAAAGGGACAGATCAAAGCCCACATGACAGTATTAACCGAGAATCAGCTAGTTCAGGAACAATGATGCCACTTAATGCAAAACTCAATGACCAGTTCTGAAGGCAATATGCTGTCGACACACACAGTTTGCATATATACAATACTGTACACAAGATTTTAAATGGAAATTATTTAGAAGGATATAATGCATTGAGATCTTTGCAGCAAGAATGCTCTAGGTAGTTTGCTTTGCTACTGTCAGTTAACCATGACCTTTGGATAGGCAAGGTAAATTATAAATTATTTTGGGTAGACTGGTAAGTCTGGATTCAGACCTGTGATAGAAATAGGCATTACCATGTTGCACCTTGCCAGCCGCTTGACCGTCCACACCACTGCAATGGTTTTTCAATAACCAGGATTTGTTTATTTTAACACAGGCTGCAGCAGGTGCTACTAAACCATTGCCCACCATTCATTTTCTATGAGCTGCTGCAGGTGAGAGATCATAAAGTAGCTGTAACCACACTACAACCTCATCCCGATTTAAACATAGCCGAATGAATGATAATACAAAGCTTGACATCTCTAGGTGCTAAACCCACCCTCTCTCATTCAATTTTGAGATGCCAAAGACTGTCCAAATAGATTATCCATTCTACCATTTAACAGAAGAATGATGTGGGGATGGGTCTATTATTGGGAAGGGCAAGGTTAAAGTTTAGCCTGAGCATCACAACGTCACAAAGCTTGATTAGATGATTTAGGTAGGTACCTGCAATCAGCACAACATAGCTATCATCAGCATTATTAGCCAAAATACTATTTAGGCCATGCCAAGCTCATATCAAAGGAAACTTCAATTGCCAACTTGATTTTAAGGTGCACCTTTCAGAGTTGCTTTTCTTATTCCTGTTTAACTGCCCGGTGAGCTATTGACCTGGAACAAGCATGTGTATATTAGCAGTCCCAAAACCCAAAAAGGGTTAAGGAATACAAATTGGAACTTGCTGGGCATCTAAAGCAACAAAGATGCAATGTGGGAAGCAAATAGCAGCGTAGATTCTGTGCTAATGTAGAAGTGGGGGTGACCTACTAAGACCCTAATCCTTATGACTCTAACATTCATTATAACTTACCCGGTTTAGTCCATTTTTGCCATATCCAGGAAGTGATGCAGACTTGGAGTAAGGCAGCCCTGTGAATCAAAATGACATACATTAGATATTTTTCAAATCGTTAAAATGCAACTCCAGTAAATATTTAGTCTATTACTAAACAAAGACCTGCAGGCAGGCCCAATGAGAGAGGGGTGCAGCAAGTACATCGCTCTGGGGTCCATAAAGCCCAATGTGTGAAAGTGACTATCAACGAGTGTTCTCACGTGTTCATTCCTAGCTTTAAACTTATTGCTCGGATTACTCCTCCTTGCTTTCCTGCCAAATCCCGGGAAGAAGGAAAAAACGGGACACGAGCCCACTGATTCATTGTGGACTACAACAAAGTCTTTACAGGACAGCGAAGGAAGAAATAATTTTACAGGTAAAGTTCCCTGTAAATGTTGTAATTGTAGCATAAAGGACCCACTGACATCGCAAGCCTTTTTGTCTACGTTATCGAGAGATTCGAGACTATAAACGGCTTGACGGTTAGCGGACTTTATCATTACATTTAAAGCTATACAAAGTTATCTAAATGAATCAATGTAATCTACTATTGTCAGAAATAAATATTAGTATACACACATACATGTGTGTAGAATTTTGTATTAAGGCCCACAAACCTTCTTTGTAACGGAGCCCGGATTTTCTCTCAGTGGCCCTGTCTGCAGGCAAAGTACTAGTCTTGCTGAGCAATGAAAAATAAAAAACACCATAAAGCTACAAGGTAGCACATTAAAAATATCAAGTGTCAATGCCTACTACAGATTTTGGGGTACATTTGGCCTGCATGGAACATTTCATTGGTAAGAAGACATTTATGCTATGGAAAGGAGGGCTTGGTGGAGCCAATTTCCAGGTAGCCATGAAATGAAATTAGGACAATGGCAGACAAAAGGGGAATTCTTCCAACATGGCAGACAAATTGTAATAGAACTATCATTTTCTATCGTGGCTATTAGTATTCTTGTGTCAAGGGCACATACAAAAAAGATATTTAAGATATTTCCATATGTTGCCTTTTTTTATTCCCATATTCCAGTACTCAGTGTTTATAAACTAAACATTTACAGTAACTTTACAGTATTATCATACCTCTAGCCATTGGACAGAGCAAAGGGATTTTTTATTTATGTTTCTGGACAGTTCACCTGTTTGGCTGGCTAAAGCTATGGATTGCAAAAGAAAATTCAGCTTCCAAGAAGCAATAGGGTTCTACAACATGGGGTCAGCAAACTTTTTTGGCTACAAGGCCATTTAAGAAGTTCAAGCACTCTAGGTCGGACTCTCTCTCCAGTCTTGCCCCCCACCAGGAACACCCCTAAAGGGAAATCCCTCTTCTCGGCAATGCATATAGAGGAGAGGGAATGTCCCCTTACCCCCGCATGTGGCTCCAGGGCTGCGGTTTGCCAACCCCTGCCCGCTGGGATTAGGCCGGATCGACCAGGGAGGCATTAGGGGGGACAGAACGGACTACTGGCTAGGCCGTATCTGGCCTAAAGGTGGGAGTTTGCCTACCCCTGTTCTACAATGATCTATTATGTTGTCATTCAGCATGACAGAATGGGGAATGGGTACATACATGTAGAGGGTCTATGAAGGTATCAGGTAATATTTAATCTGCACACACTTACCTCTCATTAAAGCAAAGGTAAGCTACATTATTCATTTTATTTTTTATTCGTGTTTTTTTTTTTTACTGGTATTTTTACTAGACAGAAGCAGGGATATTTATATATACATATACAGCAATTCCTATTATATATAGGCATATATTTGCAAGTTCACCTGAGTAGGAGGGGTCTCCCACATTTCTCTGTGATGAATCTCTGTAGGTTCCAGAACTAAGGCAGAGCGACCGTGTGTCTGAGTCTGTAGAATTGGCGTCCACCTCTCCCTTCAGAATCAGCCAGCTTGTTTTAGCCTAGGTAATAAATCATAACATTACTTTAGTTTCTCCATCCAAAGCGAGAGATTAGGTGACAAGATGTGATGAAAAGGCTTTAATATAGTATATCCTATCCTAATAAATATTTCCAGCAGCAGATCACTCCAGCTGTGCAGAAGGCAACCATGCACACAACAGAACAGACATTTGCAACTCTTGGATTTCACATGGTCTAATATGCAGATTTGTAATAGTTTCCCATTCATTCCCCTCCAACAGTACAAAGAATTTACATCTTTGATATGGTATGCATGATTTGGTATATACAGGCAAACAGACATCAAATCTGCTGATTATTATTTTGGGTAAACAGTGCACAATACCTTGCAGAAGCAAGACCTTTGATGTTTGTACATAGACTTTGGTGACACAGGAGAGACACAACCCTTCTTTTCTCCAATCAATGACCAGATATAATCTAGTTGGTCAACATGAAGACAATGCTGGGCTTTTCTTATTAGAAAGCCTAGGATGGTTTGCAAACCAAGTGTCAGGTTGCTTTCCATGAAATACAAATATATAACTAACCAATGATTATATTGTCAAGATCCAGGTCCAACTTCTACTTGTTTACCTTTCTGCTTTCTGGGTCTAAGTTAAGTTCCTCTCCCACAGACCTTCTGGATCCTGAAATAGAAAATATTATAAACTAGAAGGAAGTGATATATACGGATTATTTAGATACACCTGCCATGAGAGAATATTGAAAAAGAGCTCCTTATGAAAAAAGTTACCTCGATGTATCTCTGATCCTTAGATCAGGTGGCTTTTGGGACTCACCTAGAACAGGTTTGTAGATAAGCAGGGCCTGATTTATCAAAGCTCCCCAATATTGGAGAAGCTAGACTATTATGGGAGAACATTGGTGATCCAGCAAATCTGGAGACGATCCAGTCCAGTATTAGCAAATGATTTTTAAAAATACATTCCATATTTACTGGATCACCCTGGTTCTTCCATGATAGCCTATGTTCTGTAATCTTGGAGAGATTTAATAAATCAGACCCCTACTGTCAGAACTCATCCCAGGTGAGTTATTTAGAAAGCATGATGGTCAAATGATCACCGCTTAAGCAAGAAGCAAGACAAGATGGTAGCCACCATATTTCTATCATGGCACATTTGCTTTATTATCAAAGACATCATACAGACAACTTTTCATTTATCTCATTTATAAAATAATGTTATTACATAAATAATTTAAATAAACATGTTTCAGTTTGTGGTCATTAGACTCTAAATAAAAATGTAACTTGCAGTAAACCTAAAGGGTGGGATAAAGTAGCACCTCCCATGTTTCCAAGTGTGTCAGTAGCATTAGCAATGTATGGAATGTGAGGTCTGGTATCCAATAGCTGCTTGCTTCTTGGCAAGTTGAAGCAGATGACACATTCTCATTCCTCTTGGGCGCTCCAGTGGTGAGATCTTCAGTTTTGTACAGCTCTGTCCATTACAAAGCCAAATTATGATTTCACTCTGACCTTACAGAGACTTCATATCAGGCGACAAATAAACGTAAAGTGCTCCAGGAAAGTCCCAAAGGGTTCAAGAAAGTGACGGCTTTGTTACAGCAATGTAGGAACAGCAGCGAGAAAACTTTTTGCAGAGAAACCTGATCACTTAGAGAGATATGAAGCCAATGGATGATTCAATATAATATACTAAACTCTTTTAACACAGTTATAATAGTCCTTTTGTTTTATACTTTGAAGCACTGATACATCCAGTGGCTTCTGGTCCAAGTATTGTCTTTTTCTAAAACGAATTTCCAAATAAGGACACAGTCTGTAGAGGAAAGTAAAAGGGTCCTTGACCTAAACCTTTGAGATTAATTGAACCCCCCCCCTTGCAAACTGGATCTTCTCATTCAACATCAGTACCTTTCCTGACAAATACTCTTTGGGCTTGATGTAACCACAGAAATAACAAACTGTTTTAAAACAATATCCTCGCTAGAAAAACTGAATTCACTGAAATTCAAAACTAATTGCTCCAAAAAAGTAAAAAAGAATCAATGCCCAAATATAATGGAAGGAACCTTGGTCCTTGGGACATGGTATACGTATATAACAGCAGGCCTCCCAGAAAACTCGACCCCCTTATAAAGAGAATAAGCCTGCACTGTTAACTTATTTACTGTCATAACATTTATGAAACTCAATAAAAATATAATGTTAAAAAAAAAAATAAACACATATACACACACACACACACGTACCTCAGTATACATTTTGCTTAGCATACAACCTTTGTGCTAGAACTTCAATGGGTCCAAATTAGTCACAACACCGTGCGCTACTCTTATTTACTTCTCTCGAAACAAAGCCACGACTGCCCACGAGCGTCAGTACGCCAGTTGCTACCATTCAGTGAACAACATACCATCTCCTCCTCCTCCCTTCTCAGCACCATCCTAGTAGCCACTCAACTCTTCTCATCTAATTGCTTTTGTATTTTAATATTAAGCAGTGTTTAAATTATTTTATACAGCCCCATCAATTTATAATATGCCAATAACAATAGGTGTTTTTTCATGGGAACGGATTAATCATTTTCCTTTTATTTCTTATGGGAAAAATTTGTTTGGTATAAGTCCAAGGATCTGGAATGGATTAAGGACTTATACCCAGGTACCATTGTATATATTTATATATATATATATATATATATAAATAAATACATGTAAGCGTGCAAATGCAAATGCACATGTTAGACACTGTGAGGGTTTGTGCTGTTTTGCAACTTTTGTATCATATTCATTATACCATATTTACTACATTTAGTTTTGTGATACAGATAACAGTTTTTGGTTTGTTTTCTCTGTGGTTACATTTTCTAGTCCCAATACTGCACACAGAAAACAAAAGGTAGCAGGTATTCCAAGTGTTCTTATTGTTCTTCTTTAGGCTAAATGGGCACAAACACATTCTATAATATTGTGAAAAGCCTTTCCAAAATAACAGAGGGTGTTAAAGCTGTAAAAGGAGAACCAAGTCAATATTGATGTCAATTGGTTTTGGAATGGGATACCCAAAAAAGCTCATATAGTTGTGATGCTCAGGTATCCACAAACCTTTTTGGTTTTACAGTGCAGGTTGTGCTCAGTTCTTGCCCTTTATTAAACACTTCCAATATGAATGTAGCCAAGTGTGGATTGCCAGTACATGCAAATGTTTAAAGTGGAACCCATACCAACCATCCACTATAGTTTTTGCAATGCAGAATAAATTAGAACCGCTTTTTTTGTTCTAGACAAGGAAGGTCAGTTTGAAAGAGTTAAAAGCTAAGCCCAGCTATCTGCTGGGAAGAATTCCTCTTAGTTCACATCTCTGATCACGTTGAAGACACTTGGTATTGATAAATTTGTCCACAAACTGTCTCAGTAAAATAATTTTCAATGTGCAGTATCTTTTGGTCTGGCTGTAGAAAAATGAAATAAATTGGTTTCTATAGTATTACTGAGCTTTATCACTGCTCTTAGCACTACCGAATACGTTAGTTATGCTTGCCCTAGGATTGACCTAACCAAGGTCATGTAAGAACATTCACTGGAAGATGGTGCTGCAAATAACATAGGTGGATCTGGAGAAGCAGAATGACTCAGACTGATTCTCACATTGTTCCCAATTAGGTGGGCTGATGATTCATGAGTATCGTGTTGTTCTACACTTAACAAGATAACGAAAAGCAGCTTTTACTGGCAAACACCCCCCTAACATCAGCATTTCTGTCCTCTGGAAAACGGCTGCTTTAATGATTGCTTTAAAGAAACCAGAATACGCCAGACCTCGGAGGTTAACAATTCAACAAAACCTACTGAATCTATTTTTTTAAACAAAAAAAAAATAACAGGTCTATGTTTTGGACTAGTTAATCTGGTGCCGGGCTCATTTAAAAGCAAGGAGTGCCATGCCATTGGCTTTGCTAGCATTAGGGACCCTGGTTGTGTGCCCTGCATCTCTTGCCTGGTGCCTGCTATTCTTAACTGTATCTCTGCTGCTGTCAGTGATGAATATGTGCACATCATAGCAGCTTTATTCATCTGCCTTGGAGATTGGAGTAATAGAGTATAGAAGTGAAAGTGAGCTGGGAAACAATGTTGGGGGGTCCTGTATACAAGGGCTGCAGGGAGTACAGCTAAGCTTTTTACAAGCAGTGCACATGAGCTGTGTACAAAAGGTGCAGGTGAGCTGTGTACAAGGGGTGCAGGTGAGCTGTGTACAAGGGGTGCAGGTGAGCTGTGTACAA
>NC_092860.1:137799868-137826732 GCF_032062135.1 Pyxicephalus adspersus
AAAAACAAAGAACTTTGGAAGTTAATAAAAAGCTAAAGGTTATAAAAGGGATAAATGTTGTTAGTAATGTTATTGTTGTTGATTTTTTATTTACACATACCAATAGTTAAGGCAAGGGTAATAACTTTCATTCATAAATGAATGCAAAGCAGAACCCCTGTAGGTAAACTTACTGCTTTGTCCACCAGATTGCACTGTTCTTAAGACTTTTGTCCAAAGACCTCGTTTGAACAAAAGTGTTTCCTTGTTCAAAAAATCGATCAGGAGTCCTATGTAATGATCCAAGCTCTGTGACACAGAGAGGGTAGCTGACACATAGGGCCTGATTTTATAAAGTTCTCCAAAGCTGGAGATGATACACTTTCATCAGTAAAGCTGGGTGATACATCAAACCTGGAATGGATTACCCCAAAGTAAAAGCGAATGTTTTCAAGATTCCAGGTTTGCTGGATCACCCAGCTTCACTGATGAAAGTGTAGAGCTTTAATAAATCAGGAACATTGACGGGAGAGGAGCGTAGCTGGTTGGAGCCACAATCTCCCAGTGTGATTTGCAGGACTGCAAAGTGCAGGACGGTGCTGGAAGGAAAGGCTCCTACTGCAGCTTCAGCCTCTGCAACAGGCTGCCCAAGCCAGGGGATTTCTCAGACCCAGCTGTCCCTAAAAAAATTATATCCCCAAAGAACAAACTGTCATTTTAAAGGCAATCGGTCATTTTATATAGTTAATATATATAGCCACTGAAATATTAAAATTGTGCACCAAGATTTATCAGAGAGTATTCTGGTAGTCAGTAATGTAAGTTAATAAAATGACAGCAAAAGGATTTAATATTTGATCTTCATGCAAAAGAAAGGTATAGCAGCAAGCAGAAAGGGACTGTACCATGCTGTTTGTAGATAGGGGGTTTCCTATAGATGTTATCTTTACTTCCAGTCTCTACAGAAAAGAAAAAGGGAGAATACACAAATGAGAAACTATAGATTGCAAAGAAAAGCTTTTTGAACTTCAGAACAGAAGAAGAAAAAAAGCAATAATTCCTTATAAGCTTTACATTTTACATGGAAGTGCAATTGTTGTCCCTGCACAGCAGAGGGCGCCATGGTGAAGGATATAAGATTGCAGCCCAGTTCTAATATCTAATACATGCTCAGGATTTTTTGATACAGTCACAGGGTAGCTTTCAGATCATGCCAGAAAAATGACAGGTGTAACCTAAATGCCACTGGCAACATCTTGCATTACCTTCCCTCTCTTTTATACCGTGAAGGCAACAAGTGCACTTTTACAATTCATAAAAATAAGTTAGTACATGAAGCAAGCATTAAAGGTTAAGTAAATAAAAAAGGCAGAAGAAAATATGTCAAATAAAAGAAGAAACTATGGTCCGAACAGGCTTGTTAGATGTTACAAAAAAGTTAAAAAAAAAATATTCCCCAGGGGTCTTGCATGGCCTTGCCATTTGGAGCACTTGATCTAAACCTGTAGGAAAGTGCCCCGGGTTTCAGGCCTGCAATTGAAGAATTAGAATGCTTCTCAAGGGACACATAGCTGTAAAAATAGAAACTGTAATTTCACAAAACATACAGACAGACATCCTTCTGTTCCTACTGCTGGTAAGACAATAAATTAGAAGCCTGTACACTAAACAGCAGACAGAAAGACAATCACTCTACATAGAGGTGGGCAAAATGTAATGCCCATCCCCAGGCAAAATATTCCTAAAATTAAATGGTCCCCCAGCAGGTGCTTACAATAAAGTAGAAGCTCAGGCTGCAATACTTACCTTCACTCTGTGGCTCTCTTGCAGTAACTCCATTTTACCACAAGGTGTCTTTCGGGCTAAAGCATGCCCATCAAGATTGAACCAGATAAAGTGAGGCCCACATGCTCCCCTAGTAGATACCCATGTGATTTTCTCTCTTCCTAACCCAACTCAAACACCAGTAAAATAAAATCTCTTGGCTGTCTCTATAGGTCTTCTGAAATCTCACTTAGAGTGCAGTGAGAAGTACTGAAAAACAACTGACTTCTATATCTTAGGATGCCAAGGGTAACCATGAAGACGGCCCTTATGTGCCATTGTGGTGGAGTTTGGAACCAAATGATCTTCAGCTGTATACCGGCAATAGTCCTGCTAAAAATAGGGTCACCAATTCTAGAAATAACTTTGGCAATGGTCCAGACCAAGGATGTCAAACTCAAATACAAAGAGGGCAAAAAATAAAAACTTAGACAAAGTGGCGGGCCAACCTTGAAATTTATTAAAAAATTGGGGAAATGTTTCCTTCTCATTAGATATAAACCCTTTTCATATGGAAACAAAAATGTTTTGCTTCACATTCAGTCAGGAACAAGCTTATAATAAAGAAAGAGGCATAAAATTATTTTTTAATTTTATATAAGAAAAAAATCTTATGCTTCTTTCTCTATTTGTAGCCTTCTGAGTTAAATTTCAATGGTAACCTTTTTGCTCAGGCTAACAATAATACCAATATTCTTCTATGAAAATCCATCCATTCAAGTCCATGCCTTGGAGTAGCAAGGAAAAGTACAGCTGAGGGGGAGTGCTGGAAATGCCAGACGTGGCCAATGCGGAGCTAAACCTTATGCGTGGCCCACCGCTGGAACTCCCTCTTCATTGAAATAGTGCCACTACTAAAATTCCCAGCAATATTTGCCACATAGGCAGAGAGCCCTCTGGTCTATAGACGCGAGTGATGCTGGGAATTGTAGTAGCGGCGCTATTTCAATGCAGTGGCGGGCCAGCTGCAGTTCATATTTAGGATTCCATTGGGGGCCAAAAAATAGGACGTTAGGGGCCAGATTTGGCCCCCAGGCTAGAGTTTGACACCCCTGTTCCGGACCATAAAATTTGTCCTCATAGATGGTTTACAAGATTATGCATGGAGTTTGCAGGTTCTCCCCGTGCTTGTGAGGCTTTCCTTTCACATTCCAAAAACATACAGATAGGTGAATTAGCTTCCCCCTAAAATTGGTCTTGGACTGTATTAAATGACATATGACTATGGTAGGGACATTAGATTGAGAACCCCTTTGAGGGACAGCTAGTGACATGACTATGGACTTTGTACATCGCTGCGTAATATGTCAGCGCTCTATAAATACTGTGTAATAATAAAAATAATGGTATGGCCAACCTAATGGACTGCACTGTGGGTTCTCGAATAGCAAAGGGTACTCCAATAATGCAAGCACTACAGGTAGTCCCTGAGTTAAGGACATCAGACATACGGACCACTCCTGGATACGAACAGGGCTTCCCTGCTCGCTCCTGTGCTGGAAGGAGGCTTGATGGGGGGAGGGGGTGGTTGGCATGACTTGCAGAAGAAATCTTTAGCTAAACACAGATGAGGTTGTTGGTGATCTTAAGAACTGAGCTCTTTTGCAACCTGCTGTAACTCTTTAATGACCAGGACAAACTCTGCAGTTGTTTCTTTTTGCATATCAAAGCACAGCTTGCTCCAGAAGTTAATAAATGTCTTGCTCCATAATTTTTTTTTGTTTTTTTTGCTTTGTTTGTAATTAGCTCACAGTGAGGATTTTACACAGTAACTGACCCCTCAATGCCTAATAATATGTTGAGACAAACATCTGTCCTAATTCCATTTTTTAAAATAATGTACCTGCTCCAACTTACATACAAATTCAACTTAAGAACAAACCTACAGTCCCTATCTCATATGTAATCTGGGGACTACCTGTATGCAGCCCTTTATATTGTAAAAACGAAAATAAAAGTAATTAAAAACCTTTTAAAGCATATGTATATGCTTGCAAAAAGAAAATACAGCCTAGCCATATGGACAATGGTGGCATTCCATATCCCCACAATACTAGCAGTGCCTGTATTGTAGAAGGGAGCAAAGTATTTGAGAGAAGAACAGAAGGTAGGAGTGGTCCCATGTTGGCTGTTCTTTACAATGAGCCACCAGTACACCCTAAAGCTATAGGTGTTCTGTTTCAGTAAAACCCTATGTGGTTGCAGTAAGTGCGCAGTAATAATTAAGTTTCAGGTAAAAATACCATGCCCCAGATGTCCTTACCCTCCGGGACAAGGTTATCTGCATACATTGCCTTCCTACTTATATCCTTATATCCAATAGTAAAGTCATCTCAGCCAATAAATAAACAGTGCCCTCGTCAAACTCTCCCCCGCAAGACATGTTTGCATTGTTAGGTAGACAATAATTAGCCCAGTTCTATTCAAAGCTTGCTGGTGAACTCCAAGTAGAGGGCTTCACCAGCATAATGAGTTACTTGTCAGTTTTACAGCAGTAATTGGAGAATCAGACAAGAACTAACATCAAACAAACCACAAGAAGCTACAGGCTTCCCAGTTAATGATGGCAAATTAGCAAACACATGTGCCTACCTGGAACATGGAAATGTCTGGGCGCCTGCTGATAGGAAGAAGATGTAGATTTGGTGTCTGAGCACATAGATAAGCTGGGGGTACTCCGGCCACTTTCACTGCCTCCATTGGAAAAAAAAAGCAAATAGCACAAATGAAACCAAAGTTTTAGATCAAAATAATGTGTTTTACCCTCTTCCCAACAGTCCAGCCTGACTTCATGGTAGACGAAAAGGTGGAAATTGGAATAGTGCAGTTGCATGCAGCTAGTACGTAGTTATATGTTAATTCTCCTTCATTCATATATTTCATTCAATTGATATTATTTGGATCAAACATTGAGACAAAAATATATGAGAGACAGTGAATGTGTAACTTGTCTTTATTTTCTTTATTAATACTAATGACCTGTTCTGATTCTTCATCTAGCCTTGTAGTCTATCATTATCTACTTCAATATATCACCAAACATAGCATTGTGAATAGGAAAAAGTGTGACTCCATGGCAGATTGGGAAAAACTATTATTGGAATCTGTTTTCCTATTGAAGAGGGTTTTGTATACCAAACAAAAACTGAGGAAAGGGACCACCCAACAGTAACAAAATCGAATTTGTCACCTTGACGGCTGGAGTCTACTTAACAGAAACTCCTTGCATGCAGAACTAGATCAGTGCTTGGTTATCAGCTGGATTTTAGGAGCCTACGGTTAAGGGGCCTAAGTTAAACCCCTCTAAACTATCCCTTACCCACCTCCCTAACTGACCTACTCTAACAACCCCTAGCTCTTGCGTTACCACTTAAAGTAATTGCATGCTACGTCTACTAGATAACATTTACTAATCATGTCACTGGTAGGAGTACTCTTTGGTTCTGGCTGTGCATGAAGGCCTAATAGACTTGTATGGAACTGTTCTGGATACTAAAGCTAAATCCCAGGACACCCCTCTACAAGTCTATAAGGGCTCAGTGAGCAGGTGAAGCTTGTACCAAATGGGATTCCAAGTCTGAAATTACACAGTAAATAGGGTGTATAGAAGATTAGTTCAGCAGGGGTGGCTTCACATGTGTCCATTATGCTGGGCTACAATCCAAGTGCATTGATCTGCGGTGCCTGGGTGTATTAGGAAGCTAAATAAAAAGATCACAACACCCTGTGCTGTGTATGACATGTGTATGTCCGACTTACATACAAATTCAACTTAAGAACAAATCTACAGTCCCTATCACGTATGTAACCAGGGGACTACCTGTAATTCCTAACACTTATTTTGTACAGATTAAATTTTAATGTTATGAATATTTATTAATCATGTGGGTTTATTTTGCATCTACATAAAATAAAAACGTGTTTATTAGTTGCTAGTAATCCAGACTGGGCAACAAGTTGTAGAATACCAGCAAACAAGTATCCTAAAGCTATGTGTTCTCATATGTGAATTAAAATATATGAATGAATAATGAGAATTATGTTTATTTAAAATAAATCAGAACTAGCAGACCTTAAAAACATGATCAAGATGAGATGTATCTGTGCCCCACTCTCTAGTAAATGCCACATTGATTATATATTAATGCGTAATCTTAATTGGGATTCTGTCTGCAGTTCACTGGACCTCCTGTGGCTTACATCTTCTCTGTGATATTAAATCATTTCATCTTCCTTAGTCTTATTTAATATGAAATCATAATGCATTTAAGTAATGCTGTTCATGATTTAACTCTTTGTAGGTACTGGTATCTGATGACAGGTGAGTCTCTGGGCTTTTTATACATATTGTGGTTTAAACATTTTGTTAACATTACTACAGCAAGTAAAACAAGTTACAGATTATGCCTGCTCACACTATGGGATTGATTTATTAAAGCTGACTGACAAAGATAGACTGGCATGGGAGAACCTGGGAGATACAGCAAACCTGGAATGGATTTGGTCCAGTATTGAAAATGTTTGCCAAATAGCAACAGGTTTACTGGATTACCAAGGTTCTCCCCTAAAAGCCTAACTTCTCAGGAGCTTTAATAAATCAGGCCCTATGCATTCAGCGGATTCCGAAATGGCTCACAGGTCTTTCTAATGTGAAAGTGTATCTCAGGAGAAAGCTTATTACTGCAGAATGGGACGCTTGCTTGCTGTGCAGAAACAGTCACACCGCAGAGGTCTGGCATGCTCCTTTCTAAGCCAGAGCTAATCAGAATGGAGCAAAGGCTTTTCTTATTGCAGAGATATAGGTCTAGCTCAGTACAAGGCTTGTCAGAGTTTTTTCTCCTCTATTTGGATAGGCTTGTGAACTGGTAATGCTTTTGCAAGATTTTTATTACCCAATAACACCTGTTGGAGAGAATTTACCTAACGTTCTGTCCCCCATAACAGAAAGAAAAGGAATAGGTGGAGCAATCACAATGGGTGGAGAATGCGGGCAACCTGACCAAAGATATGCCATCATATCCTGCCCCAAAATAAAGGAAGCAGAAATCCACCCAACGGAGACAGAAAAATAAAAGCAAAACACTATACTATATCTTCTCTACTCTGTCCATAAAAAGTTTTTGTGCAGAAACACACAAGAAAAGTAGATTTCTAAAGTTATATGTAGGTGGCTGTATGATTCAGAATCTAAACTTTAATACAATCCCAGCCACTGTCTGACTCATCTCCATTCCACCTACACATTTCTGTAACTGTAGTACTGAAATCATGGGAGGTGTGAAGTGACAGTAACTACTGAAGACCCCACTCATTAAGATCCACCCAGCAATTATCTGGAGCTAGCAAAACCTTGCAGAAAATGTACAATGGATGTGATTAAAAAGCAAGCAAAATAGCAATGCCTGAAAGTAGAGGAGGACTAGGACTGCGTATAGAATTATTAAACATCCATTAAAGACTTGTAACTATGATGGTTGGATTCATAGAGCTGAGCAACTGGTAATCATACCTTAAATTGAAGGAGCTGATCCAGCTGCCATCTCTCCCCCAGAACAGATAATAAGAGCTAAAGATAATGTGAGTGCAAGGACAATCCACAGTTGTGTAGACCCAATGGGCCTGATTTAATAAAGCTCTACAAAGCTGGAGAAGATATACTTCATCAGTGAAGCTGAGTGATCCAGCAAACCTGGATTTCTTCAAAGTCATTTGCTTTTTGCTAGCAAATGTTTTGAATACTAGACCAGATCCATTTCAGGTTTGCTGGATCACCCAGATTCACTGAGGAAAGTGTTTCCTCTTTAGCCTTGGAGAGCTTTAATAAATCAGGGCCAATGTCTGGGGAGTGCTATGTGGATATGATGCATGGTATATTTCATGGTATAAGGACCGCATCGGAATTGGACTCTGTAGCAACTTCTGAGCAGTCTTAGTGCACAAACTTCAGTTAGATTTTTTGCGGTGGTGGCATATCTTATTCTGAATGGATATGAGGAACGAGTATCGGGTGCCCTCATCTGACACCTGTGTGGGGCCATGATAAGTTAAAAAGCCACATATAATGCGTATTATTATATAAGAGATTAGCTGAAAACACCTTCAATTTATGTTGACTGCTTATCTTACATTGTGAGATTATATCAATACATTGATAGTATAAAATGTGCATCTCTCTGAACCCAACATGTATACTGTATGGACTTGCTTTATTGCTGAATATAATTCTAATACATTTTTAAATTTGTTCTTTACTTAAATGCTTCTAATCCCTGCACAACTCACACAAAATGTATTTTGAGGACAGATTGGAATTTATTTTATGTAATTAAAGCAGATGTATGTATATAACTGTATGAACATAACTGGAACATAACTGGAACAATAAGAAACAGTTACGTTTAAAAAAAGGACAAAAACAATGAAAACATAATGTCAACCATGTTTACATTTACTTCAATGATCAATACTATGTGCAGTGACATTTCTGAGGTTTATAGATTACAGTGAAATTTAGGAAAACAATTTGTGCAGTGCATATTAAATTGTGCTGATGGATCTCAATGTAATGGTCATGCAAGATGAAGACATTGTTTCATGATCAGAAGCAACCATAGTGGAATATTGGTCAAAGAAGGACCAGGGTTTAACCTATGCAAAATAAATCTGGGGTGTCTCTAACATCTCTATATGTATGCATAGGAAAGGGAACAACTGTCTGACCCCTCTAACATCCTTAGGCACAGTAACATCAGATCAACTCCATGGGAGGTGGTGGTATGGTGAGGAGTGTCAGTCAAATCTTGCATTAGCATCCTTACAGACAAGGGGACCATTTTAATAATTTCTTACTAATTACAAGGGTCAGTTTGTAGATTAGTTACTTTTTAAAAGAAAATAAGAGAAATCATGTAAATGGAATATATTTGGTGATTTTAGCAGCTTCTTAGTTAAAAAAATACCTATACATACTGGAATTTTTTTTCTCAAAAAAACCTATTGGTTTGGCCACTGACCCATCCATAAATACAGGTAGTCCCCGAGTTAAGGACATCCGACATAGGGATGACTCCTAGATACTTCCCTGCTCGCTCGTGTGCAGGACAGAGGCTTGAGGGGCGAGGTTTGCATGACTGGCAGAAGAAATCTTTTGCTAAACACAGCTGAGATTGAGCTCTTCTGTAACATTGTGGAACTCTTTAATGACCAAAACAAACTCTGCTGTTGTTTTGCATATCAAAGCACAGCTTGCTCCAGAAGTTATTGAATGTCTAGGCTCCATTAAGGTTTTTTTTTTTTGCTTTGTTTGTAGTTGTGATTAACTCAATGGGGTTTTTTGCTTTGTTTTAGTTGTGATTAACTCAATGGGGATTTTATACAGTAACTGACACCACACTGCCTAATAATATGTTGAGCCAATCATCTGTCCTAATTGCATTTTTTAAAATAATGTACCTGTTCCGATTTACATACAAATTCAACTTAAGAACAAACCTACAGTCCCTATTTTGTATGTAACACAAGGACCCCCTGTACTTATCTTTTCTCCCTTTTCCCACTGATCTATTTGTAAGCTGGAGCCCTGAGTAGAATCCCTGTGTAAGTGCCATGAAAATCTGTTTTTAAACCTACAATGGTTAGAAACTTCTCCTCTCCTCCATGTCATAGTGTTCAGTCCTGGTGATTGGATACAGGTAATAAACCCTGTGTCACAGCAGAGAGGAGAAAGGATTACATACTCCCCCTAACCTGGAAATAATGGGGAATTCCAAGGGCTTAAAGAGACAAGGACAGAGGTGCAGGAGGGTGATAGGGGGTAATTAGGAGAACCTGTCGCTTTGCCCAATTAGGTTCCTCTATTGTACTATTTACAATCCGATAACACATTTTTGGACTTAGATGGTGCTTCAGGTTATGAGAGCAAAAAACATAAAAGAAAAAGGGACAAAATAAAAGAGCAGTATGTGTTCATGCTGCCACCAAGCAAAAAAAAAAAAAAATCAGGAGATTTTTCTGAACCAACACCATACCATGTCAGTTACAGGAATCACAGCACAGATGCACTCCTGTCCTTACCTTTGAAGAAAGGGATGTAATGATGCCTGAATGTAGATGTGGGGCTTGTATGTTGGGACAGAGATGTACAGCTACTGGTACCAAAAGGATCAGTACCAACTGATCAGCCAACAACAAAAAAAAGGAAATTAAAAGAACGGTTTTAGCTCCATGGAGGAACTCATGCACTGAGATAAATTGCAAAGCATTGTAAATAAAGTAATAAGCAAATGTTTTGCAGCTAACTCACTGTATAAGATCATGCAAAACCTTCTCCATCAACAATTTCTTTATGAGATGAAAAAAAGTACAAAAAATACAGTTATGTTTTCTTAACATCCAACCATTCAGAAGAACCTCAAGAAATGTATACAGCAGGGTATTTTAATGACAGCCAATCAGGTGGGGAAAAATTAAAGACATCAAACTGACTATTTGCTGTGGGGTGCTGTCAACATTTGTATCTTGAGTTACTTCCCTTTTTAATGTGTATTTACATCTCTGAATACATTTTCAGAAATATACACATATTTTTTGGGTTATGACCAGACGATTTCCTTACCTTGGCCTCTTTTGTCTGCAGAAAATCATGTTAACTGGAAAATTGTATTGTACCTACATTCAACATTTGAATAAATTCTAACTTTTTGCCAAGATCCTGGGAAATCTGGGGATTATAAATCTTAACCTTACTCCACAGTGCTGCATGATTATGGCATTAGAATTACCTAGACAAAGAGGCTTTATTTTTTTTCAATAAACTACATATTTTTAAGGGATTGATGTCACGCTTACCTTTTCCTCACTAAAGTGCAGGCATCTCTTTCCTGCCCATGTTCTAACTTTGGGCATGCCTACACTCCCAAGTTTTATCAGTTTCGTCCATCCCGTCGGCCAATCAGAAAATAGCCTCTTAATCATCCCTGGCTATTTAACTAGCTCAGACACAACACTCAGGTTTTGTGCAACATGTCTCCACTAGTGCTGGGCCCCTAGTTCTGTTGGGCATTTCCTGTAAACCTGTTGCTTAATTCAGTGTTTCCTCTGTCCAGTTCCCGTGTTAACTGCTTGTTGCCCAGTCTGTTGTTTCCAAGCCAAGTCCCCTGTGCTGTTCCAGTGTTCCTGTCTGTGGATATTCCTTTGTCACCTGTGCCTCCTGTTGCTTGCGGTGTATCCTGTGTTCCCTGTGTCACTGGTGTCTATTTCCTGGATCCGTGGTATTTGACCCCTGGCTCGTGACCTGACCTCTCTGGCTTGCTGCCTGCCTTGACCCCGGCCTTCTTTGACAATTCTTCTGCTTAGTGATTTGGTACCCTGTATCTTCCTGCCCTCTCTGGTGTGCCCAAGGACCGCAACCTGGCGGTAGCCAGCAGCGCAACATTCTCACCATTAGAGGCCCTGGAGAAGACCTGGTTGCCCCTTCGACTCTGCGCCTTGGCCATTCTCAGGTCTCACACCACTGCTGTGCAAGCCATAGTGCCCCCCTAGTGACCCTGTCCCCCCTAGCATGACAATCAAATGCTTTTAGGTAAGAGAGCCTACCATTTTCATAAAAGGTTCACATCAAAGAAACTTTAAAGGGATCACTATCAAAAAATAACTCGTTAGGTAGTACCCTGTAAAAACAATAGGCTGCCTATAGAGAAGCAAGGACACTCTCTGACTCGTCAAGAGCTTTAGGTACTATCTAAGACTTACAGAGGACCCTCATTGAGATTTTTATAATAAGTGACAAGTTTTCTATGATACTGTGGTGGCTTCATTAACAGAGTAGGGATACTAAGAAATAGTAGGGCCATACATAACTTCTAGAAACAGCCAAGATGTGCATATCAATTTAGCTGCCGTTACTTTTGGATCTACTAATCATTTTGACATGCAGCTTTCCCAGAATGCAACTTCTTCTTATCCAATTTTCCTTTTTATGTTCAATTTACAAATGATTTTCCTAGAAATAAGCTTTTAAATAAAAGCAATGAGCACAGTAACAATTCTCTCTTTTGCGTACATAATATCATAGATGAAAATGTAACAATATAAAGATATTTATTCTTCCTTTACCTGGTCTGCTGTAATGTTGAGGTGAATGAGATGTTGGAGTATAACGACCATAGCCTATGGAGCCTGTAGAGCTTGGGCTGGATGCTCGGTACTGTTTCAGTGACCGATCATCAAAATCTCCCTTTAAAATTGAAAAACAAGTGTGTTACAAGTGTGCCCTTAAATCCATCAAACAGTATTATTCTAAAGAGTCATATTATCACCACACCTGCATTGGCTACTATATTTAAAGTGCTACAATGGCTGGGTTCATTAAAATACAAAAAGGAGATAGCGCTTCACTGACCCTGAAGACTGGAATCACTTTTAATGCTCTCAAGGGAAACCTTAAAGAGGAACACTTTATGCCCTTAATATCTAAACTGAAATGTTAGCACCATATTAGTTTCACAAACACTATAGCATGAATACCTACTGGTTATTATTATTACACAGTATATATATAGCACCATCATATTAAGCAGTGCAGTACAAAGCCCATAGTCGTGTCACTAACTGTCCCTCAAAGGAGTTCACAATCTAATGTCCCTATCATAGTAATATGTCATTATGTAGTCTAAGGTCAATTTTTAGGGAGAAGCCAATTAACCTCACTGCATGTTTTATTCTGGGATGTGGGAGGAAACCCACACAGACACGGGGAGAACCTGCATATAATGTCCCGGCTGGGAATCGAACCTGGGACCTAGCACTGCAAAGGCCGGAGTGCTAACCCCTGAGCCACCGCGCTGCCACCAGGTTGCGGTCCTTGGGCACACCAGAGAGGGCATGAAGATACATGGTACCAAATCACCGTACTGGTTATGTGTCCAACAGTGAGGAACACATGAAAAAAAGAAAATATAGGAGCCCTGTGTGGCTAATACGCATTTCAGGGATTTTTGAAGTTGGAAGTGGGCATTGACATAAAATTACTCCTACTAAGGGCAAAAGGAAAGGTTCTTGTGATGAGCACCTCCAATAATCTCCCTTTCCATATTTTCCCAATACACTCAATGGTAAGACTGGGGAATAGATGCTTAGATTTGGATATTGTTATGCCATTGATATTATCATTTGTCTTTAATATTTGTTTTATATCTATATATATATATATTTTTTTTTTTTTTTTTTTTTTTTTTAATGATATTATTGTCTCCCTAATTAGTCATCAACTTTACTTTTTAAATGGTGCTGCTTAAAAACTGAACTCCAAACAGATATAAAAGATGCACAAATGTGAAAGAATTGTACAATGAAAGAATTGTAGGTACCTGCCATTGACCAGGTATCACTGGTATCAATCACCTAATGTCCCTATTTATTAATGTTATTATTATTATTAATATTAATAATAATAATAATAATAAATAGGATTTATATAGCGCCAACATATTACGCAGCACTGTCCCTATACAACAAGCTTGGGTTGAGACAGGCTGAAGCAGCACAAGGAAGCGTGCTGATGTGCTCATATGCTTTTACAGTATGTGATATATTGATAGTAGGAGATAAGAGATTGATATTTTCCTCATTTTATGCCACAAGCTCGGATAGGATATGACATGTAAGTGTTCATGTCTGCAACAGAGAAAAAAAAAACAGGTCTTCTGCCCTCCCAGATATGGATGTGCTGGATAAATCTCACGACTTAGATATAAATTTCAACTCTTTTGTGGCTTAAACAGCTACGATATATATGCAATCTGTGTATTTAGCTGTTTGCCTGCATCCCTCTGCAATCCAATGACTACTCTGATACTGACTTGTCAAGCTTGAAAGCAAAACAATAAAAACAAGGAAAACAAAATAGGATTTGCAGGAAAACTTGTGCATGACATCACAGGTTAAAGAATGGAAATCAAGAATTAACATTCAAAGATTTTCAACAAACAGGGTAAGAGAAATGACAGACACATAATTCAGTAACACACACAATCAGAAACAGTGATCGCTCATCTGAATAAAGTAACCTGAAATCTGATTGGCTAAAAAATACAGAACTTTGCACACTACACTGCAGAAATGTAAAACTTAGACAGATAAACTTTGGGATCTTTGCAGCTTCTTTGCACAAAATTCTTTGAATTATTTTTCACCAAAATAAAACAAATATGAGATTTTGTCTAGATGGGAATGTCAGCATGACAGAAGCAAAAGGCAAAAATTAAAAAAAGGACAAACAAATAAAAACAAAACACAAAAAATGTGTCAATTACCTCTGTAGGTGTTGGAGAGAGCAACTGAGGTGACTGCAAACAGCAACACAAAATAGGAAATTAGTGAGACGGCTCCATGCATGATGGGTATAACGACAACAGTTCTGAGAATCCATGTATAATATTTACAGGTATAAAATATTCATGTGCAAAAGTGTGAAATCAATACTGCTAATAACCGTGTCCTATCTGCGCTGTATCGTTATATCACAATTAGTAGACAGGAATTACTGGAAGTTTACAAATATGATTGGGTATACTTGGAAAGCTGACCAGACTAAAAACGGTCATCTGAGGTTACATCCAACCTGGGGCCCTGTTTATATTTGTGTGGTTTTCTGTGATTCAATGTGAGCTTCTACTGCAAATGTCAGTCACATTGCCCACGCAGAGCAAAGCAAAAGTGTCTGTTTGAAAGGGTATCCCTAGACCCCCATATGCTCAACTTACCTGTACTCTCTTTCAGCTCCCCGCTCCTCCCCAGCTGGTGAGATTATCTATTGGATATGAGGGAGCATGTGACCTGCTTCCCTGTAACGGTGCTCAGGTCTGCTAGCCATTCAACTGTGGCACTTACCTGGGAGGGTCAGTGACATCACACAACTGGAAGGCCAACACATCCTTTCATAATGCCAGCTGCCGAGGGGTATACAAACACAGGTAAAGGTGGGCATATGGGTTCAGAGGGGTCCTGCATGGTCAAGGTGGCAGTGCCTCATTAAAGTAATCCTGAGACTAGCCTGTTTATGGAAAAGTAACACTTGTAAGTGTTCTATGAGGCCCCATAATTCTGAGATACAGTTCACGTTAATGAACACTCTTGTATACTGATACAACAAGTGATACGAGTGTATTAAGATGTGCAGTACATTTATAAATCTTTCATGTTTCATCTGCAGTGAAAGCAGTCATATAACGTAGGCTCAGTGGGAGAATGTCCAAGAAGTAATTAATCTATAAAATGAAATGTATGATAAGGTGAGGAGGTTTGATGCATATTATTAGTAAAATGTCTAATCATGTATATTATAAGTGGAGTAGTGGAAAATAAAACATTTTCTCAGCTTTCTAATAACACAACAAAAGAAGCCCCATTACTGCTAGGAGCTGTAGACATAAAAGCATTGTAGCCTGATGCTTCCGTCTATTTTACCTACAAATGACACTGGAGAGACATGAAGGATAGAGGACTACTAACAGAAAAGCAGAGACACAAAGCGTTGGGACACATTTATAATCTCTGCTGTATAAGGAATGCCCCTGTCCTCATCCGTGCCATCACAAACTGCCATGGGCATTATTCAATACATTATTCCACCTTCAGGATCTAGGTGCAGGACATTTGCATTGACAAAAGGGGGTGTCTGGGTGCTATATTTCTATATTCCCAAAGTATGATAAGGAGTCAGTAGCAACTTTAAAAATATTGGTAAAATGGGAATTTGGGCTTCAATCTCAGTTGTATCTCCGGAGGCTGTACACATCTCACTGCTCTGTAAGTAAGCTTTATTGACAGACTATCATATACATGCTGGGCTCCTGATCTATAAACTTGATCAGTGTTACTGACTAGGAAACTAGGAAACATGGGATCAGCATAAAAAATAGGCAACTGGCATATCTAATAGGAAAGGTGAGCAATTGTGGCCCTTGCATGATCTTCAACACAGGTTTGCTTTCCAGGGCCAGTAATACTGCAGTGGACATTTTTAATAATTTTTAACACGTAGATATCAATGCTATGGGCCTGATTTATCAAAGTTCTCCAAGACTGGAGATGATAGACTATCATGGAGGAACCTGTGTAATCCACCTGGAATAGATCTGATCCAAGTTTAAAACATTTGACAAATAACAGCAAATTATTTTTTTAAATAATAAAAAAACCATTTCAGGTTTGCTGGATCACTCAGGCTCTCCCATAAAAGTCTATTTTCTTCAGTCTTAGACAACTTTAACAAATCAGGTCTTATATTTCCTATCTCTATATGTATCTATCTGAGTGGTCTGGGTGTTTATGCACTCCTTTTCTTCTTCTTGTTCTGTGATCTTATGTGGATGTCTCCATAATATAAAATAAATAAATAAATTCAGTAGGGAGGGAGTGAGAACCAATATAATGGGCACAACAGGGGTGCAAATCCACAAACTTTGATGAAGAGTTATAAGGAGATGTAAAATATTGTTGTAAATCAGCGGTCACCAAAAGAAAAAAATTGATTCAACTGACCCTTATAAAAAATTATCCCAAATGTTGTTGTTTTAGAACCACAAACTGTGCAGTTCCCAATTCAGGGCCCAGCACATCTGAAACTCCTGAACTCCCAGCAGATTCATTTTATGTTCAGTAACATAAATATCATAAACTATCTGGTCTTCCAACAGCGATGTAGAACATGCTGTGCTTTCATTAAAATAGGAAACCATGAAGGAAGAACATAAAATAGCTATTTAATAAAGTGCAATATATAAAAAATAATGCTAAAAGGCTTATCATTTTATATATGGATTTTATTTTTAGCTATGATTATTTGCATGTTAAAAGTAAATGGTCAGTTGCTCAATGAAATGAAAAATAGTCTGTGAAAAATAATATTCACAATTGTTTTCTAACATAATTGTTAGATTTCGGGAAAACAAACAAATCCTGATGCACTTACCCTTCTGATATCACAGCGACTGCAGGCCCAGAATATATCTGCTTTACTGGGCTATGCTCAGTCCTGTACTTGAAGCCGTGCACCCCTACAGAGTGGAGATCCCACCCCTTAATAATAAAGCCTTCTACTCTATTTACTTATCTCATAAATGTTTTAATAAAGTTATTTGTTTGCAGTACCTCTCCATAACTATGCCTGTCATCTCCTGCATAACTGATGTACGGAGAATAGGAGATCATATCAGGACGATCAATATTATAGATGGCTTTATCTTTGGGTAGAGCCGCCAAATCTTTGTAGTCAAGGATCTCATCGCCAAGCTTTGCCTAAAGATGACAGGAAAGAGCAAGACAGACAGGTAAGAGCAGAGGACAGAACAGATTACTAGGTGTCATTAATCAATAAACTAAAAGTGATATTCCTGAGGGGAAAACACAGCAGAGAATAGAAAACTGTAGATGCAAAGCCTCTAATGCCAATAATGGACTAGGTGGAGGTTAGTTAGTTGGCTCCACTGATAACTACTGTACATTAGGGATCAAAAATTGATATTGGGGATCATTCAGAAGATTAAAATCGATGTACCACCAAGGGAAAAAAAATTATTTGAAGCACAAGTTCTTCGAGGCTTTTCTTGATCTTGTACTAATTGCAAACTATTTTAAAAGCCTAAGTAGGGTACTCATTTCTAGCACAGTCTTCTAAAAAATTAATTTCTGTACCTCGAGAGCTTGCAATTTTTATTCAACCAAATAAAACTTAAGGGGGTCCTAAACTGTGTAGTTATCGTAAGCTATTATATAGTCACCCCCTGTTTCCTTATCAAATAATTAAATTCAAGTACAACTGGAAATGGCATCAAACACAGGTAAAGCTATGGGCACTGACAAATAATGGCATTTAGGGAGCAGAAGCCAGTCAGCTAGAACACAGATCCCTTGAGAGCAGTGGCTGGTAGCTGAAACAAAATGAGTAAATATAAAATAGGGGCCCGAAATGCACAATATCCCAGCCTTCATCACCATCCAGTCAACTAGGGCCCTGGAGAAGGCATTGTCTTGGACAATTGCCGAGTTTGACCCACCCTAAAACTGCCCCTGGCAGTAGCTGCAGAGTGTGGCGTTTGTTCTCTATGTTGGGGGCTATAAAGGGTATTGTCTAAGCAACCTTTGAATATGGAGGTGCACAGGAAGATGTTGAGTGTGTGAATGACGATTTAAATTTCTGGTAGCTATAACACTGCACACTGTATTTCAAGTACAGACATAAATAGAGTTTGCATTTGACTTTAAAATGAAAATGTGCAAAACATGACAAACTTACATAAATAACTCTACTTGGAGATCCGGAGGTACTTGATGCGGGGACTGATATGATGCTCTCTGAGGAAGTTCTTGTTTCCTAAAGAATAAATATTGATACAATAAAAAGGCATTAAAACTCATAAAAGCAAGCTGAACCACTAAAAAATGATAACACTGTAGTAAGTTTGAAACTTTAAGTAAATGTTTTGCAATACTCTTGGCTGGCTCTGTGGTACTATTTAAAAAAAAAAATAAAACTTTTTAACAATACCTTGTTTCTTTCTTCTGTTTTGGCAGCTTGTCTGCAGATTGGATGCCATATTGAGTTCCCTGTTAAAAAAAAAAAAATACACATTTCCAATTCTAATTAATAAATACATATAAAATAAAAAATAATGTTCTGAAACCACTGTCTGCCATCATCATCTGTTTGATGCATCTTCTGATAATCAGAAGATTCCACCAACCTATGCAAGTAAACCATGCTTACCCTTGCTTGTAGAAGAGAGGATTTGGCAACCATAAACAGATTATATGAAGCAGGTAAAGACTGAGAACAATTTTATTTTCTTTATTCTAATTTCACGGAGACTGAACTGCATTGTTTAAAACTGAAGGTAACACTAGTATTATATACACATGGAGCTATACCTTTAATTCAAATTAAGATATCCAATTGTTTCCTATTATGCATAACATTCAATTACATTTTAAAAAACAAAAGAAAAATGTTGCTCTGATATTCTTCACAGTCCTTGAAAGTCTTCAGCTTAATAAATAATATTTACCATAAAACTTTAATGCACAGAGAATGGAAACATTGTTAAAAGATATGATCATTATGAAAATAATTCATATGCAAAAGCTTAGTGCAGAGAGCTTTTAATAAATGTCAGAAGATCATATATAAACGTACATTTATTTATCTAAATGTATGAACCATTAAATTAATTGAGTTCAGGTTATTCTAGTGAAGTATACTGTTAATGCCACATAACACAAAGACATTTTAAACAACCTCAGGATAAGACTTTGGGGAAGGCCATTATTCTCCTTCATGACTGTGCTCTGTGCACAAAGCAAGCTCCATAAAACATGGTGTCATGAGTTTGGTTTGGTGGAACATTTGCTAACATAAAGCCATGGCCTCATCCCTACAGGATTCATCATTCATTCATTAACTGAAATGCTGATTGTGAACCAGGTCTTCTTGTCCAAACCCAATACCTGACTTTACAAATGCAACATAGGGACTAGTTGTACAGACATACTCCAAAATCTTGTAGAAAGTCCTACTACAGGAGTGAAGGCTGGTTCAGAAATTATATGCAATGATATGCAATGATAATTTTGACTTGGCCAATATGTTGCTATCAAGTTAGAATCTGTGTTATTTCACCTGATCATAAGGTCCTACACTACTTGTTATTTGCCTGAATATTTAATTGAACCATTGGGTTTAGTTACAATCATGTATTAATTATTTTCTCAAAAAAACTGAAAATTAAAGGCTAAGTTACCTTGAAGATACATCTCCTCGCCTTCAGCGAACATTTGGTTGCATCGGACACATCGTGCACAGGTTGGGTGATAGTGTTTTTCACCAGCCTGTAGGGAACAAACAGGATCGGTGAACTTGTATTTTCAATTCTTTTACCCAAGATGCTTTACCTAAAGGTTCCCATTATAGGAATGTTGGCAACACAAAAGATTTATTATGGGCTCATTTTTTTACCTTTTGCCTAAATGTCTAAGGAATAATATGGAATATATATACGGTAACTTGGCATCTGCCTAGGTAGTCATGGAGCACTCACAGGAGGCCTTGTCTGCCTAGTTATGGAATGTTTGCTTCATGCAATTTATCTTCTTGTCAATTTTTAGAGACTCAGATGCTTAAAGTTGCTCAGTTTTTGTGCAAAAGCAATTCACAGTATGTGGTTAATATCTATATAATGAGGTCCGTGCACACTATACTTGTGCTTTTTTTTCCAGATGTCATTGACCTTGCAGGTACAATGTGTTTTTGATGTGTTATAAAAAGCAGTGGAGGAGCGAATAAGAATATAAACAAACTGTAATAAAGAAATATGAGCGTTTAAAGTACATTCTACAAAATGATTATTAGGTAAAGCAACAAGCATGCTCCACAGTACAAGGCTCCTCTCTTCTATACTTTGCTCCTTTCCACCAAATCAGATCCCTCCAAAAATTCAGTACTTCCAGGTATGGAACCTACATGACCACTACCTCCACCTTCATGATTCCCCTTCCCCATTCTGTGTCGTAGTGACCTATCACAAAGTACTGTCACACAATCTTTAGACATGTTTCCTCCAAATGTTAGGGCCTCTAGTAGTAGATGAGGGGAGCATAATATAAGTAAAAGCAAATATTTGAATATTCACTGTTCAGCATTCCATTTATACCTACAGAGTTGTAATAAACCATTTTGTAACCATAGGTAGTTGATAGTTGCGTTAAAAGATCAAATTTAGCAATATAACTTGACTATTAATATATAACTAACTTGTCTACTTAAAAAGGTTTTAAATTAGCCAGCTGGCTACTGTGTGAGCTTCAATGACGGTAAACAAAGAGGCTTGTTTTTCTGTAAATTCACTTTAATAGGAACCAATTCATTTTTTTCCTTTTGTATTATTCCGGAGATCAATTTAATTATATATTATTCGGGTGTATTTTTTGGGGGTTGTTGGCATGGAACCTAAAAATACTATGCTTTATTCTAACTGATGTAAAATATAACATGCCTAAGGTATGAATATGTCCGTCTGTGCAGATACTATAATCAGCCTCTCCCTAAAATGAACTAGAATAATGAAAGGCAAAACCTCCCTTGATAAAGGTAGCAGAAATGTTTCCTATTTTAGACTATCTTACATTTAGAGCCGGGTAATGAAGTGCCATCCAGTTCCTTTCTCCTACAACAAAACATCTATAAATAGAAGAATCACACCTGTGTTCACCATGCCAAGTGGATATAAATGGAGCTCAATCAAATACTGAAAACCTCTCTGCAGAACATAATACAACTTCTGTTCTTTCCTTAAGGTCAGAGGACTCTGTTTTACAACAAAGCAATGAAGGCTCTCAAGTTTTTATATCTACAGTCTGAAAAACAAATTGCTAAAAATCATGACCCCAATCCTAAAGGCATTGTGTCATTTTTAATTCCTCTACCCAATCCTAAAAACATCCAAAGCTTTTTTTGTAGATTTTCTGTAATGTCACAATTTAGAATTAAAAATTCACTGCATGTGGTGTACTGGTCAGTTTTAGGAGATAAGAGCCACCCATGCTCCTATTTTACAAAGGGTTATATTAGTCCAAAAACACAACAGTTCAGGTAATTGCTACATAGGAGAATCACAAGAAGATCAGAGACGACTCAGTTATAATTTTACCTCGAGAACTCGGCCTGTAATGAACTTCTCGCAGTGATCACACTTGATGCCAAATTTAGCATGGTAGTCCATTTCACAGTAAGGGATTCCATCTCTAAAAGAAATATCTTACATTAGGAGATAGCACAAATAATTACTTTAGTTTCATTTTTAAATCTTGAAAACTAGAACCAGACGTCCCAGATATAGAAGATTTAGTGACCGTATACTGACTTGATAAGTCACTGCTGAATAATGACGTTTTTCAGTTATCATGCCTCCAATGAAGGACCTTGGATAGACCTGACTTCTTTGCCAATCAAGATTAGCCATCATACCCTTCAGACAATACATTCTATGCAAACATATCATAGTCAAAGCCAAGGGTTTCTTGCTGACAATTATTGGATAGCTAAATGACAGTGGACAGGGCATAGCAGTAGGGGGAGTTGGGGTTAATCTTGCTTTGGATAGAGGTTGAAGCCCCAATAACAGTCTGGTCTTTGGAATTACAAGAGCTTCATAGGAACACAGATATTAATCTAACAATTTGAACAAGGAATCACAGGTATGTGGGTAGAGGGATTCTATACTGACTTGCTAGGCACTGCTGAATCATGGTGCTCACCTAGAAATCACGCCTTTTGAGGAACACGTTGGATAGACTTGAATTTTGTGCCAATCAAGATTAACAACTATACACTTCTGACAATAAGTTCTATCCAATCATATCATAGTCAAAGGCTAGGGTTTATTATTAACACTCACTGGACTGCTGAATGACAGTGGGTAGGGCAAAGCAGTGGGGGGAGTTGGGAATAATCTTGCTTTGGATAAAAGTTGAAGCCCAATGAACATTATGGGATCACAAGAGCTCCATAGGGACACAGATATCAATCTAACAAACTTGAACAAGAAGTCACAGGTATGTGGATACAGCCTCCTGTGGAGCACCTTGGATAGACCTAACTTTTGTGCCAATCACCATACTCTTCTGGCACAGTCCTTTCCAATCATGCCATAGACAAATGCTAGAGTTTCTTGCTGACATTCCCTCATTGAACAGCTAAATGACAGTGGGTAGGGCACAGCATGAGGAGGAAGAACTGGGGTAATCATGCTTTGGATAAAATATGAAGCCCTATGAACAGCCTGGGATTGGGAAACACAAGAGCTCCATAGGGACACATATATCATTTTGAAGGCTAACTCATACTTTAGGATGGACTTACTAAATCTAACTAGATCAATAATCTAAACTAGAACAAGAAGTTATGGGTACGCGAGGACAGTGATTCTATACTGACTTGCTGCGTGACTGCTGAATCAAAGTTCTCACTTAGAAATCTTGCCTTCTGTGGAGTGCCTTGGATAAAATCTTCTGTGCTAGCCAAGATTAAGCACCATACCATTATGACACCAAGAACTGTGCAGTCTTACTAATGTCAAATGCTGGAGTCTTTGCCTAAAATTCTGTCATTAGACATCTAAATGACAGTGGATAGGGCACAGCAGAAGGAGTGGGGATTAATTGTGGTTTGGATAGATGTTGAACCCCCATGAAACACCTGGGGATAGGAAGCACATGAACTCCATAGAGACAAATATATCATATTGACAACTAATTCTAGGACTAATTAAGCATAATTAAAGACTAACTCATTATTCTAATTTACCTAAATATGAAAAATTAGGGGAATCTTGGACCAAAATGTTGATAAATAGGGCACTAGTACATCCTAAAACCACAGAGTTCATGCACTTTGGCACTGTTGTGAACTTTGAAATGTTGTGGCTAAGTCAAGCTTATGTGAAAAATAATAAGTGATACTTCGAAAGATCACCCAACAGACCCAAAGCCACAATATCCAATGAACAATATAACATGCAACAAACAATTAGATGGCTGTACATCCTACATAGGAGTTTTCAGTTGTCAATAATAAAATGACAGTTTATATAAAAATATTGCTTTTATGCTAGACATGTTTTTGTATCTTACTGAATACTAATATACCATTTTAGCATTCACAAGCTGATGTCAGATATTCTCATCCACTTACTTGCTAATGTATTCTGCCTTTAAATGGACCCCACATGTTTTGCATTTAAAACAGTCCAAGTGCCAGTGTTTTTCTAGGGCAACCAAAGATTGGCCATTTTTTATTTCCAAGCCACAACCACCACAGTCTGTAAATGGGAGAAAGATATTATTGGTTAAAAAAATCAACCAGGTTTTACATGCTGAACAAATATTTACCCCATAGGAGATAATGATTTTCTATAGAATGAGGGTGCTGTTATAGGGCCTAATTTATTAAAGCTCTCCAAGGTTGGAGAGGATACATTTTCATCAGTAAACCTGGGTGATCCAGCAAACATGAAACAGATTTCCTAAAAGTAATTTGTTATTTGTTAGCAAATGTTTTCAATCCTGGACCAGATCCATTTCAGGTTTCTTGGATCACCCAGCTTCACTGATGAAAGTGTATTCTCTCTAGTCATGGATGGCGTTAAAAAATCTGTCCCATGGAGAGAGATGGGTCAAGAACTATAAGGAATTGGGGGTTTTACAACTGCTGGTGTTTTTATTTGGTTTCTAATGTACAGGATAAATAAATAAAAGGCATATCAATAAATGGAAATAATGTGCAGGGGGGTCCTAATGTGAACCTTAGGGGTCACTTCTCCATAATACACCACTGATGTCTCTGTACCAAAGCCAATGAGAGCAAAATGAGAATGAGGAATTAGTTATAATCATTGGATGGAAGGTGGAAGGCAAATGCTGGGGGAGGGAATCTTGGCCATTTATCGGGCCAGAGGTTAAAGAATATCGAATAGCTAAAATATCACAAAAGACAATTCAATGTTACTGCAGCATCTTCCTGAGAGATTTGGGAACATGACCCCTTTGATAAGGATGTTTCGGAATGGTAAGTATTATGTCTAATGACTTTTGCTCCTGTATTTATATACAGGTTTTAAGGAGATTTTATTGGGCACAAAAGGGCAACTGTCCAACAGAATTTCCCTTACTATGTAAAGATTTTGATCTCACTTTCTACAGGACAGAAAGTGAAAGAAATCAAAGTTGCAAAATAACCTGAAATGGATTTTAACCAATCCTTGCTCAAATAAAAATGAAAATATACTCTATATATACTTTAAGTAAGCACAGCAAAAAATATGTTTTTAGAGATGTCACACTAGCATGAAAACTGTGCAGCAAAGCCACAGTTCAATGGTTTATTCTATCATTTTATTAATAGATTTCTGAAGCTACAGTGTGCCTATGAAACACACTGCGTACTAAAAACCAATGAGTTTTCATAGATCTATGACATAGTAGAACAAAGCTATGTAGCTGTATTAACTTATAGGAACCTCATAGCTGCTGAACAGTGCTAGAGAACAGCTGATGAGTACGGCTTCCATGCAGCACACAGCTGATGATTCACATTCATCAGATGATCCCCACAGAGGGTATACCACCTCATTAATGCCCCCTTGTTCGAATTTGTGCAGTTTCATTAATAATTTTTGCTGTATATCCTAGGAACGGTATTATTTCGCAGTAATATGGGTTTGAACTATTGCAGGTCATACGGCTCATAATTACTTATAATATGTAAAAAATAATATAGGGCATATTGTTTTAAGAAGGAAGTAAACATTGCGTAATAAAATTATGGGGAATGCTATTACAACATGAATTGGGTTGACATAATAGAGAGACAACTAGTAACAGAAAATAACAATGGTAATCCTCATATGTTTCTTGGTTTAGGTTTCCTGACCATTGTCAGAACTCATCAGCTTTTGCACCAGATTTTTAGTTCTATTTTATTGTTGTTTCATAAATTACATCAATTGCATCAGTAAATGCATCCAAATTAATAAAAAAAGTGATTTACTAAAGGAAATTAAGACACTTAGCTTAGTAAATGTGCTGAAAGTTCACTTTGAAAAGAATACCCAATCACATGAAAGAATTTTTAATTTTTTTATTGCACATGATTAGATGGTTATAGTCAGCAAAGCTTTATTTCATTTACAAAGCAAAGTAAAATATCTCTTAGATATTGCTATGTATTCCTTTAGTAAATTGACCCCTCTGCATACAAATGTCTGACATAAACTCTAACTTGTTCAACTTGCTTAAGTGAGCCAAGAAGCAAATCCTTGTTATTATTATTTGTCTTATATATATGTGTCTAATGCCAATAGAAAAATAAAATTAACAAAATTTGAGTATATAAATTAATCAAATGTCTGATCTAAACAGATATTGATAATTAAAAACAGCTACAAACGAGTGGGCCCAGATCTATTTTATAATAACAGCTGTGGAATTGCCACACTGAATGAAAGTGAATCCCCCCCATGTCTCTGTCTTCAAACATTCCAATTTCTGCTAACATGCAATCCTTATTGCTGTGGCTTCTGCTCCATCTTCCATGTAAAATTTAATGACTTATTTGTGAACCACCAACTGTGCTATGGTGTCATTCTACATCTGCTGCTGTGTATACAGCAAACATTGCTTTTACTGCACATAAATAAAATGTTACTGTATAAAATCTGTACTGATCAGCGGGGAGACCGTCACCATAAAATATATACATCAGAAACTCTAGCAAGCATTTTCAAGTCTTGGGGAACCCCTGCTGAAACCACAGGAGATCAAGTCACAAATACACCTTACAATGATGGTTAGAGGAAGCGATGCCTCCCCTTACAGAGAAATAAAAATAACTTTCATGTAATGGTACTGATTCTGCTAAGTGTCATTGGCCACAAAAATATGGGGTCACAAACACATGGGAGGTCGATCAGCCAAAGTTTAGGAAACCTCCAGCAACCTCCGGGGTTCCAATAAACTCTGGTTCTCTGGTTTAGTATACCTAATTCACACCATTGTCAGGGCTGGGTTTACCATTACACAGTAGAGAGTTACCTAAAGGCAGTAGAGGCAGTGAGCCTGATTTATTAGAGTTCTTCAAGAAGATAGACTATCATGGGAGATACACATTTAAAACATTAAAAAATAATAGCTAATAAATGCCAAATGTTTTCAATCCTGGACCACATTCATTGCAGATTTTTTGGATCACCCAGGGTCTCCCATGATAATATTAATAATATTAACAAATTAAGACCTAAATTTGAACGAGCTAGTTTGATCAACTTCTTTGTAGATGCCCTAATTTGACCTGTTATTGGTGGGAGGTTTGGTATACAGTCAACGGGGTATTTTAAATAGACATTAACCTTGAACCCATAATTCCTTGGTTGGGTATTTTGGGACTGATTTATTAAAGCTCTCCAAGGCTGGCGAAGATACACTTTCATCAGTGAAGCTGGGTAATCCAGCAAACC
>NC_092860.1:137829655-137834647 GCF_032062135.1 Pyxicephalus adspersus
CTAAAAGTAATTGAGGTTCTCCTATTACATATCACAAAGATTTACAGGTCACCTGCTCTCCTTCAAATTACTTGCAACTGTTTTGAAACTGCTTGTAGAGAGGTGCAAAGTGCCCAAGGGTCTCAGATTTGGTGGGATGGTGGGGGGGGGGTTGAAGTCAGTTCTGCACAGGGGCACTGTTGGCTATGTCCACTGCTGATCCAGAGTAAAAAAAAAACTTAATTTTCAAGTGTTTTTGAAAGTCTACATTCTCTTCTCACATGAAAATGGGGATCTTTGTAAGGACAACTGCCTAATAAAATACAAATGTTATTTGTTTACAATAAAACAACATACACAAAAAAGTATAAAACTTATAAGTTCCCATATTAAATGTGTCCACAATTTGGTTTTATAGTAGCCCCCAATACATATTTAATGCATACTAAAAGAGTTTCTTGGAACAAATCTTTTGTAGGCCCTTAAAGACCTCAACGCGTTTCGCAGCTAATTGTGCTGCTTTTTCAAAAGGAACATGGGAGCCACATACATTTAATCACAAATTAAGCAACTCTAACACAAAACAAGTTAAAATCACCTATATCCGCTCAAACCATTATCACAGTGGACAAAATCGCCAGAAAAATCCTTTGTGCAGCCATATGAAAGGTTTTCAGGAGAAATGAACTAATTTCACAGTTATTCTACTGTTTATCTCTATATATTTCCCTTTAATTACTTTTCTAATCACATAATTACAATTAACAGTGTCCTTCTTTCCCTGAACCAATATACAACTGCCATTCCAGCCTAACACTCCAATGTTTAACATCTTATATACCTATCAAGGTATATCAAATTAACCTATTGATTGCTGCATTTCAACTTAATTAGCCACTAAAATCTATCTTCTTCTTTCATACCCTCCAGTATCATCCTATCAAGTGTTAATAATATAATTTTAACCTGTCTCTTAATTGAGAAAGTAAGTATACCCTTTTGGTATATGGAACAATAACGCATTATTATTTGAGACCCCACCTTTTTCTACATTAGTTACTTCTTATCCATCCTATACCTTCTTAGCTCCCTTCTACCCACACCATCATACCAAATGAATACTCAGTCTCTTAAGTAAATATATTGTCATATATTACATTAGTCTTCTTTTCAAATTTTCTTCATTTTTCATCCATATCCATATGTGACCTTCCTTATTACCCCCTTACCTTTAGTATGATCCTTGAGGGTACTCTGGCGTGGGTATTCTCCTGGTACCCCTTTCTTTGATTTTTAAACCACATACTGTATGTAGGTATGTATCCTTGTTGTACATATCACCTATTTCTATCAAACTGATACTTGTTTTGATAATGTATGAAATGTTTCAGTGAGTTCTGACACTCTATATATATTTATACTATTCTATTTTCTTGTATTTGTCAGTTATTGTTATTTTTTTCTCCATTTCTGTGATCGCAACAATGCCCTGAGGAAGCCCAACAGGCGAAACGCGTCGGGACATGAGACCCACAATCACAAGTTGCTTTTTATGTCTACAACTAATATTTTTATCAGGAAGATTGAACTTGTAACCTGAAAATTAGGTACTATGATGTATAACCGAGGTCTTTAGCATAGAAGGTCTATGTTGTACCTAGGTTTAAAGTATGTGGTAATAAACCAGAATTGTTTTGCACTATACTGACAAAAAGCCTGTTTTTCCTTTCCTCTCTTTACTTGTATAATTTCACAGTTAATCTGTGCCACAAGTTAATACTTGGAGGTGGCTGCACATGGAACATTCGATGTTTCCACGTGGATGAGCCGGATGAACCACATACAAACACCCCTTTTTTAAGCATCAATTTGCTTGCAGCTTTTCTATACATGTTTAGTGCTTCAATTGTCAGTGAGCTGGGATTTGGACAAAATTAAATCACTAGATCAAAAACCTATATCTTATCTCGCACGTTGGTCAGCTCTTTAGTTGTGTATTGTCTCCTTACTGTCAGCTGCAGTAATTATGAGAAAATGTAAAAGTTATACAATGTCCGCTGCTATATGATATATCCAGCCTTTGGTCATTGAAGGTCCTGCTTTAGAATAAACAGTAAATTAATTTTCTATATATAGCACCATATGAAACACAACTAGTTTGAATGTACAAATTGGTAGCTACCATTCTTGCTTTCTGCCATTTTCATTCCACTGTTGGGCTGGGGAACACCTTACAACTTGTATGCAGAAAACAATGAGAATTTAAAATTAAGAAGGTTGTCTTATCAGAACAAACTATGTTCTATGTAGAAAAATAATGCATAGTGAAAAAACAGAGAATTTGTTCTTTACATCTATTTTGTATTAATGCACTCAGCACTAATTGCATCCACACCAGTCTACACTCTACCTTAATAAAGAAATCACATCAGTAAAAGATCGATGTGTTCTGTGCTCTGCAGAAAATACTTTATGGTGACTCCTGCATTGCAGTCCTATGGAAATTACTTATTTTTACACAAATATAGGGCTGTGTGCTACGGGCACAGGTCATTGTAATGCAAGACTGATAGTCAATGAGATTACATATTTATCACAATAAATATTATGATAAATTTTACGTGTAGTAAGCATAAGTACCATTAATCCCTAGGTATTATTATTCTGTAATACTCTGCACAACAACCAGGACTGGATTTCTGCACAGCAAACACAGATTAACCTAATAACACAGAATAACCTAGGGGGGTAAGCATGCCAGCAAACCTTCCAACTGGAGACAGGGAAGATGGACACTTTTTAGCTTAACATGTACATTATTTTAATAAATGTAATTAGGACAGATGTTTGTCTCAACATAATATTAGGCAGCGTGATGTCACTTACTGTATAAAATCCTCACTGTGAGTTAATCACAAACAAAGCAACAAAAAAAAAACAACTTTATGGAGCCTAGACATTTATTGACTTCTGGAGCAAGCTGTGCTTTTATATACAAAAAGAAACAACTACAGAGTTTGTCTTGGTCATTAAAGAGTTACAAGAGGTTACAGATCAGCTCAGCTCTTAAGATCACCCACAACCTCAGCTGTGTTTAGCAAAAGATTTCTTCTGCAAGTCATGAAAACCGCCCCCTCCCCATTAAAGCCTCCGTCCTGCACACGAGGGAGCAGCGAAGCCCTGTTCGTACCTAGGAGTCATCCATATGTCCGATGTCTTTAACCCAGGGTCTACCTGTATTATATTTTTTAAGTAACAAAAGGAATAATGTAAAGGGTGGGTGAGGGGTTAAAAATCAAACTTTTTATTAACTGAATAAATCATTTTTAAAAAGCCCCTCCAAATGAAGGACAGTTTGAATGTATGAGGACAGGGATGTTCATGTACAATAGGCTCTCTAATAATGCTTTACAGAGTAATGTTAGACTAAAAGTTGACGATTATTGACAGTAAGAGTGCAGATTAGTCTGGCTTCATTGATGTGCTGGTGTTTATTCATTGTTCATTTACAAAATTGAGCAGATTTAAATCCTTGTGCAGGCATCCAATGGACGTCAGAGGATTGTTGCTGGAAATTATCTTTCATGACAAAGGAACGTTCATGAACAAATAAAGCACCATTCTCTGCATTGGAAAGAAGATAGAGGAGGATGGGTAAGGGACTCCTACTTTCCTGTCCTCCATAGGAATAAACACTAATCATCCTCAATCGTCTGTTTATCAATTTGCCTGTGGTGGATTGATGAATGATGTTAGGGGACTGCTGAACACATGTCAGATTTGCACCTGAAACAAGCACAACTGTTCACTGACAACCCATTTGACTATTATCTGACATGTGTACGTAGCTTAAGACCAGGCTGCATACCATAGCTGCAGTGATCAGGGGGATCAGCTCCAAAAAAAGAGTAGATGCAAATCAGTATATTAGTTACCATACTGGTTTCAGCAAGTCATACCGAATGCAATAAACCTTACCAGCTTTACTGTTACAAATGACTGAATTTTGTTTGGTTAGAATTGGCTTCTTCTTCAAAGATATTTTGACTTTGAACTGAAAAAAAAGGTAATGAAATACCCATTTTGTAGGGAAAACGATACACGTACAAAGATGTTTTTTATGTCAATTATGCTAAGTGCGGCTGCTTGGAAAGTGACCTAAATCTCCCACACAGGATGAGTCTGAATATATAAAATCCTTTCCAGACAGAGTCTGACCCACCCTGGTATTTCTGAATTCTGGACAACGATCAGAATGATAATGTGAGATAATCTGAAATTCCCTTTCACTGGGAATGGATTGCTATAAACACTGGATCTACCTGACAAGAAAATATTTTGTATCCAAAGTGATGCTACAGGGTGTTTCCACAATTAGGTAGGAGAATGCAGATGAACATGTTGTATGTAGTGATGGGTTCCTGGTACGGAGTCTCCTTTGGGATCAGTTTGCCAAAAAACAAGCAAGCTTGGATTAATCTAATATTCCTAATATGACCATGGTATAACCTTAGAATTGTAAGCTCCTGGGCCAGGTGTGAATGATTCCATGTAACCAGCTGATTCTAGGTTTATTCAATTGTAAGCTCCAAGGCTGCAGGAAAAACTGAATGTTGAGTTTCTGACAATTTGAAATACAGAAATGAACACTAGTCAATAAACTTATATATATATTTGGATATAATTGGAATCTGATTTGGGAAATTTTCATGAAATATAAAATACTACCTAAATTTTATTCCTAGAACCAAGGTATCACCATAACATAATGTATATCATTGATTAATCTTCGGACACAATGCCTTATCAGGAATTGGAAATGCTGCTACCAAATAAACTGAGCACCAGTTGAATATCAGCATTATCAGATGTTAAAGTAAGTAAAATTTTAATATTTGAAAGACAATACAGATAGTCCCTGAGTTAAGGACATCCAACATATGAAGGTTTCCTAGATACAAACAGGGCTTCCCTGCTCGCTCTGTGCAGGACAGAGGCTTGATGGGGGGTGGG
>NC_092860.1:137834875-137840910 GCF_032062135.1 Pyxicephalus adspersus
TTTTTTACAGTAACTGACACCATGCTGCCTAATAATATGTTTAGACAAACATTTATCCCAATTACATTTATTAAAATAATGTACCTGTTCTGACTTACATACAAATTCAACTTAAGGACAAACCTACAGTCCCTATCTCGTATGTAACCCAGGTACTACCTTACATAGAAAAAATTAATTGTCAGATGGATCACATTATAAGTATCATGCAGCCCTTTCAATAATATTTACCCCCACTGGGGTGGTCTTCAGAAACTGCTATGTATGGTGTAGAAGGTTTTCCTGTTCCATGAAACCCCATTGGTTTCATGGTAGATCGTGGTGACATCAAATCTAATGCCAGCCAAAGCTATGAGCAAAAACACTAACAGGAGGTTTATTCGGTTAGGGAAACCAGTATTGAGTCGTTATTAACATGCAAACTGAAGTTTTCCAACTCTGGTTTGCCAGCGTCTGTTGAATCCTAATGTGAGCTGCATCAGATGATATCAGAAAGGTTATGACTCAGGTGGATTGTTTTGGTTCCTAACAGATGGATCCTGTTTTTGAGCAAATACGTAACATGTTCTGTACATTCAGTTCCCTCGTCTTCCAGCTTGTGGAATAGTTCATTTTTAATTACCTAGTTTGTAAAGATTTACCCTTACATAAAAATTAAGTCTGTAGATAACAAAATACATTTTGTTACACAACTTTCATAAACTATTCAGTGGTGTTACATCAGTGGGAAGACAATAATGGGTAAAGACTGCAAAATAAGAAGGACTGTCACATAGTTCACATCTTCTTTTGTTCATGTGACCAAATTTGCCCAGCATCATACAGCAGTGATTATGTATTGGCTCCATAGGAAACTGTTATGGGTTGCCCCCTGGCAGGTGACATGGGATTACCTGAAACGCGGCGTCTAAGTCTTCACCAGAGCACCCTGCAAGAAGTGATGGGCCAGTGACCATAGTGGATACTGGAATACTTTGCTATAAGGAGGTTGCAGCTCTTATACTCTCTCCACCAGGGGTGACAGAGATCAGATGGCGTAATGTAGGAATAGCTACAGACAGAAACACAGCATGTCACAGTAGTAGAACGTGTTGAGGGCAGGGCAGGTGACAACCAAGGAAAGAATAAATAACAGGCTGAAGTCAGTGCAGGTGGCAATCAAAGGCAAAGTTGAGGTCAAAATCCAGAAAAAAGCAGAATATAGAGAACACTGGGTAGAAAAGAGGATAACACGTTGAGGATCCAGCAACTAAAGCCTGGAACTAGAAAGGACTAGCAGCCAATAATAGGACAGGATCATGACCAGGAACTAATCTGTTCATTGGCTGCTGGACATACTCTCTAATACAGTGTGCTGGGGATGCAGAGTGCAAAGGTGCAAGCTGCTAAGAAAAGAGCTAAGGGAGGAATGGAAACTCTTAAAGCCAGTGAGAGAAACTCCACCAACTATAGTACTAACTATATTAAAATTGTCCCTTGGAAAGCACCCTACCACAGCTGTTTGTTTTAAAAATTTACTACAGACCCTAAAAATATGTGAAAACTGGGCCCAAAATTTGGATATCTTGAATAATCAAGCCAGGTCTCAAATTCAAACATTGGTCTCTATGGAAGAATCAGCATGACGGTTGTCTACATGAGAATTGCGTATGCAAACCAACCTGGAATTATTCTTAAACACAAACCTTTACAAAAAATGGCAAACAGTGAAATAGTGTGGATTAGAAGTAGGCATACAAGTCCTTCCCTGTTGGTCGGCTCTTTACTTTTTTTTAGCATGGATAGGGCTGTTTATCCGAAGAGCTGGGGGTGAGGTTTGTGATATATACAGTGGCTTCACGGAAGGGGTGGGGAGCTGGTAGTCTGCTTTATTAATACATAGAATATGCAAAGTCAATAAAGATTTATGGTAATATATTATTTTAAAGACTTTTAAAGGATGTCACCTGTATATTGAGTAAAAAAGATTGTTACATTATCCTAGGAAAGGTTCTCTACATAAAGGGTATCTAGGTTGTAAAAAACAAATATTGCATATGAATAGATTAATATGATGGCCGTACCTTTACATTGGAAGCATTTGATGTGGAAATACTTATTCTGCACTCTCAGGACTTCGCCTTTGCAGGCAATTCCGCAGTTGCTGCAGAGGATTGCATTTCCGCCAGGCTTGTCAAGGTGGCTCGGCACAGCCTGATGCTGAGATACTGCTGGAAATAAACAAGGCGTATTATTTTACACTTACACAATATTGTAATCACATGAATTTTCAAAGATGGGATTATAGCATATGAGGATACAAAACATTACATTGTAATCAAGTGGTTTTAAAGTACTTCAAAATTATAATTTTTTAACAAGAAGATTATATACATTAGAATCATATGACTGTGTACTGCAAAATATTAAACATCCACAAACATATGTGTTTTACACTTCCTGGTCATAAGACTATATCATACTCCTCACAGTACTTGAATTATAGAGAGCTATTTTATAGAAGAATGTGCCATTACAAGAGGCCGCCATGTTCCACAAGACAGTTGTTATGATTTAATATATCTATTCTATTCTATGAGACTGCCAAGTTACGAGAGACAGAAGTGGCTAGCACTTTGTCTATGCAGAACTAGGGTCCCCGGTGTTATTCTTGGCCAGACCCTGTTCTATTTTTTTATGTGGGTTTCCACCCGACCTTCTGGTTTCCCCCAACACAACAAAAACATACTGGTAGATCAAATGGTTTTCCCCCAAAATTAACCACCACCTTTGACCATGGTAGGAAAATTGTAGATAGGGACATGGATTGTGAGGTCCCCTAACAGTTACTGACAAGACTATGGACTATGTAAAGCACTGTGTAATATGTTGGCGCTATATAAAAACATATTAATAATAATAATAAAGTTCCAAAAGAGAGCTGCGCTGCTTATTGGTGCCATTTTTTATTAGATAGCTTCCATGCTTTACAAGAGCTGTCACATTACACAAGAAAAGGATGTTAAAACGACTGTCATGGCAAAGGCTACTGCCGTATCACAATAACCTCTATAAAAAATTACTAGGACATTCATGCCAAGGGTAAACTGAAGAATAAAGCTGGGTTGAATAAAGTTGGGTAGGTAAATGCATGCCCTGATTCTTTACCAGTCTGCAACAATATTTCATTACAACTTGACTTTTGGCCAATCAGAGTTGGATTCTACATAATTCTTACAGAAGTTGGTTTGGTAGGCAGGGAGGTGCACATCATATTCATGCCAGTAACACATTCCTTATGTAATAAAAAGGTTCAGGTCTCCTGCACATCAGTGCTATACGGAAAGCCCTTTCTTACCATGGTCCTGCACAGCTTGTTCATGTTTGTTGATAGAATAATGTACTGTGCACTGTTTCAGTTTAACTGTACTGTTTCAGTTTAACCCCCCTAAGCCCCTAATATACATAGCAATATAGTTGGGTTACATATTTGCTAATACTTCTAGCCATGGGTTCTAGGTGTATTAAGTCTAGGTTAGGCAAAGTGGGACCCCATGTAGCTCAATGTCTGACATCCATACACGGGTAATAATTGGTAATCTGGATTTTTTTCATGAAAATGTCAGATTTTCAGGGGTTTTGAGCACCTAAAATAGGGAATGCCAGACTAAGACGGGACTCTAACTTGGCACTGATCCATACCAGTCCATGACTATCCTCCAGCTAGTCTATGTCTATTCAGTCTTTTATTTGGGCTTTATGTCAGGTTCATGTCAGGTTCATACCTTTCCAAAATTCTGATAATATTAATACTTTTTTTTGTACAGCGCTGCATAATTTGTTTCTGCTATGTAAATACTGTTTAATAATAAAAATAATAATAGTTTAATAATGACACTGTTCTCCCCAGTCCCTTTTAGCTGGGGGCACTTTTCAGTAACTACTTGGCTGTTGGTTACTGAAAAGTTGGGTCACAATACAGGGGCTGCCACCCACCTACAATTCTGGGGTGAATACTGAAAAATATTAAAATCCCAGAAAGATACATAAGATCTCTCCTCTACTGAAATGCACTGCAGATGTTCCTGATCAATTGTTCATTAATTATTCTGCTGTGGCCATGGCATACTGATGAACAACTATGGGGCATGGCAGTATACATGTCCATCTCATTCGCTAGGCTAAGTAAATTTTCTTTTTGCAAGATGAATTCTTCATTTTATTGAGGTGCAGTTGTGCTTACCTCCAATCATGTGTGATGAAAACTTGTTTTGCGTGAATTTGTTATACCTCATTAAACAAGATAAGTAAATAATTGCTTTGGAATCTCACAATAGAAATGAACAAGCTCCACTCTTTTCCTAAATCAGGGTCAATATGTTATTTCTTGTATAATAATAGAAAAGTAACAGTAATATCATAATTGTAATAATATTAATAGCACAGGGTGTATAACTTAACACTTTTTGTTCAAAACTACAGGAAGTGGTGAAAATATGGGTGTGAGCTTTTATCATTCTAAATTCAGGAAATGATTCTAATACTCATATGACAAACAAATAACAGGATTAGTTTGCCTTTAATGCTAATTACAATAATTACATGATTATTATTATTATTAAATTAAATATTGTGCTTATGGAACAACAAACAGCACATAGTATAAAGGGAACGACTGTGGGAAGTCCTAGGTATTATAGCTCTAAATTTTAACCTCATTGAGAAAAGGAAAGCCGTCATAAATAATACATGTCACAAGTCCATGGCAGACAAGCTCCAGGAAACAGATTGAAAACATTTCATTAATTCCCCTGTTGAAGGCAGTGAAGCCATTTACTGTTGATCTAAAATAAATTCTTTAAATGGAGTACAATAGTAAATCATTTAGCCTCAGCGTGATCAAGATGAGTAATTTAGAAATGAATGTGCACAGGATTAAACCAGCAAACTCATTGTCTGATGAACACATAGATCCTGCTGGTGGAATTGTGTGACCTAGGTCTTAAAGGGTCTAGCAAAACATATGCATACTAAAGCTATAATAGAAAAAGCCATTACATGGCAAAGGTTATACATAATAATTTCAGGATACTTTTAAAGTTGAACCACAGCCAGGAAACTTTATTACCTAATTGCCCAAGTAGATAAAAATTGAAGTGTCCCAGATCTCTAAATGCATGGTTATAAGATACAGTGATTCCAAATTTTGTTGGAAGGGTCATTCTTTGGTTGCCCACACCATGATGCCAGGAAGTAGACACCTACCGCCATGTCTATTGGTGGCATCCTTGGAGTTCTCAAGTCTCCATTGGCACATGAATGACATCCTGATAAGAAGCTGCAATAACTTTATCTGGTGTAAGGTCGGTAGGGTCATCGGTGGCCCTGACCTATAGCTGTAAATCACCAGACTTAGAAAAGAGGGTCCATGGAGGGTCACATTACAAGGCGAGTTCCAAAAAAGCTTTGGGCTTTCTCTTTTATTTGTTTATTGGTAAAACCAAGTAAGTAAGAAGGATTGGGAAGTGGGGTGTTTAGTTTGCCCTGGGGATGGGCTTTTAGTTTAGCTTAACTAATACATGGTTCATGGGTCAGGAATTGCTACATTTGAAGCCTATTCGAATACTATGATTGATGCTGAATTAACATTTAACCCTTATTTTGATGGAGCACACACTTTGAGCTTGGAGTTATACATTTTCAAGAGGGGGTCTCCTTATCTTCTTTTGTAGATCTTCCTTATGATGGCTGCCTGTATGTTAGACAAACTTTGCTGAGCCACTGCTAACATAATATCAGTTACAGAACAAACTTCCTATAGTAAACAGATTGTGACTATAATATAGAGCCTTCTTCTGGGAATCCTATATTGCTACTTTACCTGTGGACCTCTGAAAACAAGTGGTTTCATCATTTGATCAAACCTCATACATATAGCGTAATGGCTAACCACCGCCCTGCCTCTTGATAAACATTTCTTGATACTTATCATTTTCTCTTTATTGTAATAATGCAAGGTTCCCATTTAGAATGCTTTTCTTTGTATGCTACAGTTG
>NC_092860.1:137841556-137845255 GCF_032062135.1 Pyxicephalus adspersus
ATCAACAGTCAGTTGGGTTTAGCTTATCTTCTACATCTTCTATTTCTTTGCTTTAACATCATCTAGCAATCAGCAGGGGAGCTTTGTGTGTGTGTGTGCCATCCTCCACCACTGCATCATGACTGCACAAGCATGCCAGTTCTTAGTATATTACGCAGAACCTATTTGCTCACCTCCTAAGACAATTCCATCTAATACATCTATAAATGACTGGTTACAGCATTCAGAACTGCACAGGTGTGTCGTGACAATTATAGTTTGGCTCTTCTCTTTGACTAACACAGCGTGACTTGTTCTACACTGTGTTTGGTGAAATCCTCCCTGATTCACCCACCCACATACTCATATCACTATTGCCTTTTACTGCCGACAACTTTACATTCTGTGTTCCCTGCAAAGGATTCCCAAGATTCTAAATTCTGCATGCGAATCCATTTTTCTGCATGGAATATTGCTAGATGTAACAGTAAAGTCCATATGGACTAATATAAATTGAAAAACACAACTGGTTTACAGAATGGAACAAACATGCTTTACTGTACTGTAGCTCAACTTATTTTATTATTTACACCCCTCAGGTATTAATATTATTATTACACAGTATTTATATAGCACCGACATTATACGTAGCACTTTACAAAGTCCATAGTCATGTCATTAGCTGTCCCTCAAAGGGGCTCACATTTTGGCTATTAACTAACCGTACATCAGCGCCCTTCTAGTATTTTCTTATGCTTTCAAAATAGCAAAGTTATTAATTAAGTTTGGTTTGCTTACTATTTGTTTAAGCTGTCAAACATTTCTGCTAAATTTGTACAAAACAAAACTTGTACCTAGGACACGTACCCCTGCTGAGAATCACTAAAGAAGTGTATTCAGGTTGCAGTTCTCTGAAGTCTACTAATTTTAACTGCTGAAGTGTAGCATCTAGAAAAAAGGGAGAAGCAATCCAGCAGTGGCTCATGTGGTCGCTTGCATACTTGCAAAGTTAACTGTCACCATCTTAAGATAGTTTACACATGATGTAAAAAAACAGAAGTTAATCTCATTACTTCAAATGATCAAAACTTCAAATGATCTTTTGATTCAGAGATTTAGACAACTAAAATTATATCCTCCACTTTTACAATAAAACATTAGCTTTGGTCTCGTCTTGCAACCCACCAATGTTTTCACTGTTAGCCTAAATCGAACCATTAAGCTGTTCCATATCCTCCATGATCGCACATAAAGACATGATGCCAACTCCCCTAAGACCCTGGGCAGAAATAGAGATTAGCTTCATTCATTTTGGTCAAACCATTGGCAGGTGTTTTTATAGATGGAGAAGCCTGAAGATTTTAAGCAGACCTTGCATGTTACTGAGGTCTATTGTTACTAAGGTCTATTGTAATATTAAAATAGCTTTACCAACCAACAGGGTAAAGGTAAGAAAGGTAAGACCAGTCCTGACTTTTAAAAAGAATGTCAAGATTTACATAATATCTAGCTCCTACATATGACACACAACTTCATTTAGTTGTTAATATTTAAAGGCATTTAAGGTGAATCACACACATTGCAATTTTAGTATAATTTAATCTACCGGTAATTCAACAAATTTAATATATGACCTGGTTGAAAAAAAATGAGGCTGTAAAAACCTAAACACACTGGAACCTATTTATAAAATTGTTCAGCCATTTGGTTTCCTGATTTCTTTACCCATTGTTGATGAGACATTACAGATCGCCCTGTGCTCAAAGGATCTAAATAGCAGTGTTCCCCCCAATCCCTTTTTACCGGGTGCACCACCTGGCACTTTTTAGTAACCGCTCGGCTGTTATTGGGCAGTTACTGAAGAGTTGGGTCAAAATATAGGGGATGCCGACCACCTACAGCTTCTTCACACCTAGTTTTAAAAATATTCTGGGGAGAATGCTGGCAATATCCTATAGTGTGATGTTTCAGTGATGGCCTAGAATGCAGCTGGAATTGCAGGTAACTAGTTGCCAGTAACCTGAATGCAGAAACAGCCCTAATTTCACTATGATCCAATTTTATAAAACAGATGAACTGAATCAAGACCTACAAACCAGAAATATAAATATCTATCCTGAAAACTGATACAGGGGTCTGCCTTAATAATGCCTACCAGCTGTAATTTATAATGGCTGCCACAAAGAAAAGGCTAGGCTTAAAATAAATTCTACTACACTTCATACAAATGGTGTTCACAGAAGGTCAAGATTATCACTATCATTTTGAATTTCAAAGTAATGCAATTAACTGCGGCCTCTGCTTAATGTCTGTGAAGGTTCTCATGAAGCTTCTACATAATAGTAGCTCATCTCTGCCTGGTTAACAGATGTGGGGGTCTGTGAAAATCACAGCCATGCAGAAACCCGCTCCTGTTACTTTATAAATAGCCCCAATCACCAGGACTATGCACGTTAAACGGCGCAGTACCTGCAAGGTGTCATCTAAACGGTTCCAACATAATTCTTTGCAACTTAAAGTCAATGCAATATGGAGGGCTAGCACATGATATCCATGCAATGTTTGCTGCCTGCACAATGGTAGAAAGAAAGGCCAAGTGCCCCTGTATAAGACCAATTTTTAAACAACTCATTCAACTACTGGCCAAGTAAAACACTTGTGTATTGATTGAACGCCAGATACAATACAAGTGAACCGTGTGACAATGGAGTGCTCCAACTTTTTACAACTACAGTTCTCTTACTGCATTAAGCCACAAATGCCAGGGGAGACAGAAGGCGGAAACAAAAGAAGACAAAAACAAAACAATGGAAAAAAGTTAAGACAATTTGTGCACTTTGAGGCTTGTTACTTATCCTGCTGCCCCAGGCACCAATGCCACGAGTGCCAACCTGTAATTACAACCCTGCAGACTGCCCCATGTTCAGAGGAGAATATTCATAGACTAATTTTCCCCATTTTCATCAATAACCCTTCTTGTTTTACTGTATTCAAGCAAGTTTAATGTACATGAACTAGGAGAAAAGACATAATGAATAAAAATTTGTTGTTCTGGAACCATCAAAGAACAAACGCAGTAGGCAAATTATTTTGTAAACTGGAAAAAATATGAAAATTAAAACATCCAATGGCATTCCAGCTGTTTTTTGTACTGAGAAATAATTAAACTATCCACGAGACACATTGCCATGGTTACAGCATCTTCAGTTTTATATTTCAGAACAATGTGTCTCTGTATACAAATGACTGATGTGTTTATTATAGAAACCTGTTTTGTGATCTCCCCAATGCAGTATATGCAGAGCCCGGCATCACTTCAATTAGACATTATGCACCGGCACAAGTACAAGGATTCAGTAAAAATTCCTTTTATTGCTCAGAGATGTTAATAAGTACAAATACTGACTACATCTTATATGGGGATCACAGGTCTATCACAACGAGTTACAGTAACATTGTGCAAATTTCAGAAACATTGCTTAGTACACATTACACATTGTCAGAGGCTCTTTTTTAAAAATGAGCTGAGAAAAAAGTAAAAACGGATTCCAGTGTTTCTCGACCTTTTTTAACATAGGGGAACCCTTTTAATAACTATCGGGTCTTTAAGGAAACCCCTGCTAAAATGACTATACCCACAGATCACACTACATTGTGGTCATTGGGAAGAATGCCTCCTACATTGCTTGCCATCGGGAAGAATTATTATTATTATTATTA
>NC_092860.1:137846939-137851398 GCF_032062135.1 Pyxicephalus adspersus
GGTGGCAGGAGCAACATTATCCAAAGCCAGGGAAAGAGAGTGGTTTAACATGGTGGCAGCTTCGTCTGGGGAGGTGATTTTGGAGAGGGAGGGGGTTAGGGACGCAAGGCAGTTTGAGAAAAGGTTGTGGTCAAGGTTACTGATATCTCTCTGCCATGGACCATGTCAAGAATGTCACCCTTACAGTCAAGGAACTCCAACTCTTGAAAGAATCATAGGTGGACACAGAACTCTGGTTGAGAAAAACTGATCTATTCTATATATAGGCATTTCAAAGTTTTGGTACAACTTGGAGAGATAAAAACACCTCACCTGTTACCTGCTAAGGTACTTATTACTCTCCCATACAGGCCTTCTCATTGCCTCCCCACTGCAATTTACCAAGTGAGCTCCAGTGTCAAAAATGATGGGAACATATTGGTTGGACAAAGTCACCACCTACTCTAGATGTGGCAGTGCTTGGGCAAGACAATTGGTTGCTCATACAGGGTACATGGAGAGTTCACATTCTTACCCATACCCACAAGCCCAGCTCTGGTAAATTGGTAAGGAAACTTAGCACGGAGCAGGATACCCTAAACAGGGTGAAAACCTGCCTGCCGAAGAAAGCAAGATATTTGGCAAACTGCATGGCTTTCCTCCGAAAATAGCCTTTTCATACTACAACAAATTTGCACCCCAACTCATTCAATTTTCTGTTAAAGTGTACTCATGATTTCCCCCCTATGAATGAATGTGGTTTGTATGTGCAATAAAAAGTGGCCATGTTTTGAAGAAGATAGCTTCTTCATGGAAAGATCACTAGATCATGGAAAAGGTAAGTAAAAGACCCGGTGTGTAGCAATCAATGAGGCAACTGACCTCAAAATATACTGTTGTTCTTAACTTCTGCAACCATGTGATTATTTCAATAAAACTTCTTTAAAGTTCTGCAAACAAAAGGTTCTATATGTACTGCCTTAAAAGTCCCCTACACCCAAAAAAATGTTCTTTGATATGTGCCTATTATAGGGATGTTGGCAGTAGTTGATTAACCCTGAAACTTGACAAACAGCTACCATTTTGCTTTTCTGTAACCAAAAGCTTTTCCCAGCCCTATTTCAAAAAGTTATTTATTATGGCACTGAATTGAAGAGAATTCCTTACATACAGCATGCATTCTGTATTTTTAATGAATGTATAGTAGGATGCACTACCATACATAATCAAACACAAAGGATCTCATTTGTGTGTTCTCATAAACAGTTGCCACATCAGCGGTTATCAACAAATCTTTTAAAGCTTGTTGAATTTATTTAGACTTCAGGCATGCATACAGTCACTGAAATACAAGTATTAACATAACTACACAGCGGAATGATCACCCTACATGGCTGTACAAAATACCAATGTTTACAGGCATGAAGAATGAAAAGACAACAGAATGTGTATCAGCTCATGCAATGATCCATGAACTAAGATTTTAGATGATGAGAAATACTTTAAAAAAGGACTATAGATGAACTTGTGCATCATAATATTCTTACTTTGAAATGGTCTTTTTTCTGCTATTACTGATAAATTCCTTAAATCAGTTCTGCTATACAAATAGGAAGATATGCCCACCATTCGCTAGTTTCCACCCGCCATGCTTAGGCCTGGTGCCGAAGAAAAGGTGGGTGCAGATTTTTTAATACCTCTAACTCTTTCATTTCGCTTGTTTCAGCATGGGAGAGGGAAACATGAACAGTGGACCTTGAGCTTCAGTCCGGGTCAGGGTTAAGCAACGTTGTAATTTTATGCCCCCCCAAGAAATAGAGAATTTTTTCTTTGCTCTACTGATACACTTTTCAGCTGCTGGGAGTGAAATAGATAACAGAGTATATCCTCTGAGCACTTCTAGTTGAAGCTTACACAAGGCTGAGTATTGTCCAAATTTTAATACGACATTACCTAGCTAATCGCCATGTATAAGCACATGGGAGTACATGGAAGTATTGTGTATTTTTCTCCCTCCCAGGAAGCTAAATTTAAGTGTGGGAAAAGACTGAACGATTAAATTAATGGTTAGTTTTATAAAGTAATGTACAGTATTTTGCCATAAATTGTTGGCGCTCTCAACCTACACTTCTTTGCACGGCAGAATCAGACTAGCAATGGGAGGTTTTAAAAGTAAATCAAGTTGGCATTGTACAGTGCTGTCAGTCTAACATGATTTCAAGTAGTGGGAGGCTATGTATCAGCTTAAAATCTTGGGCTGTGTGTCACTTTACAAATGAGAGGCGTACAGGGAGGATCAATGCATTGTAAAGGTTCACATTCATGGTTTAATGAGCAGGCAAATGTAAACGGAAGCAACAGATTTGCTATAAATGTCACCTTCCAGGTTTTGTCTGAAATATTTGGGCAGGTAAAACAATGAGATTTCCCTATGTTTTTTGGCATAGTTACACTTTAAAGGCCAGCCTACTGATCCAGATTTAGTTATAGGTAAAAAGTTTAATGCTGATTCTCCCACTGGCTTCCGGTATCATTTCTTGAGCAAGAATGATGAGCTCTATCTTTTGGAGTTCCCAGCACTGGCTGACTACCCAATTCTTATTTCTGCTGCTTGCAGATGGAAAAGTCTCAGTTAGACCACTATTAGTTATAATAGAAATTTAGCAAAGAAAACTGGAATGGACATTAAGAACTCTCCTTACTGTAAAACATAAGCTCCATACAGTCCTTCCATTGAACACCAATATATGCAGGCTTAGGCAAACACTTAAAGGGAATCTGCTGAGAAAGAAATATAGAAGCTGACATTGACGACTTCACTATAAGGATGCATGATTCAGGGCTCTAATGCCAATCCTTGCTACACTACCTAATGAGTTAGCAACCCCATAAAAGCATTTGCATTGCAAGTGATCCAATACACCATTGAGTAGTGAAGAAGAGTCAAATGCAAACTAGCAACATCAGGTTTCCTTTAAAATGAGGAGAAGCAGCAAATATCCAATTCTCCAACTAGTCAGTATCTCTAAAACTTTTATCTTTTTGATGTTCTATATTTTCTATTTAAAGGCTTTCTCAATAACAGATCCCATATCTATATTTACGGTAATAAAAGCTCTCCATGTAAGTGCATTGATAGCTTTGATTCCCAATGAGTGACTTATGTAGGTAGATATTTAATTTGTCATGTAATGAACATCTGCTGCCAAGACATCTTTCATCCCCATGCAATCTCTTTCCAGATCACAACTTTTCTCACTTGGCTTACCTGTACCTACTACATTGTATGCTTTAAAATTTTCAAGCTGGCCTGCAGTAAAATAGAACAAGCATTACTAGAGATAATCAAGTGCCTCTATTTGAATATTTCAGTTGCCTGGTTAATATTCATACCCTTCTGTCTTTACTTTAGAGTTACTGACCCTTAACAAGCGTGCAGGACAGGAGAGCTCAAAGATGTCTGAAGTCAATACCTCTGTCATTGTTTTGTGTAATTACTTTAGGATAATGCAACAAGCTGGTCAGTTTGACAGACAGACAACTATCATATTGAAAGATGAGCTTGGTAATGAGTATTGGCAGCCTTCATGTTTTCTCATTATTGCATTACTGGATAAAGTACACTCTCCTGGACTGAGATCTTCCTCTTGACTTCATTGTCTACTGAGGAAGGCCTGGAGAGGGTTCCTCCAAAAGGCATTCCTTCAGCAATGAGCAATGTGTGCCCCTTAGATCAGTTTAGCTGACACCAATTATCTTTTTGGATATCTGTAAGGGTGACATTCTTCCCAATGTTGGAGACATTATGTAATGTAAGGAGACTTCATTGTCAAATTGAGGACCTGAAGACCTAGAAAAACATGGAGGGCACACCAATATTTTTTAAACACATTCACTGGCTGCATACTTGCTTGTTTTACCTTGCCAGTGCCAGGATTGGTTTAAGAGCTGCATGAACACACACCTGATCCTCATATTCATTCCCTCGCTGATCAAACCAAGGATGTGTCACTCAATCACTGGTCCCTCATAAGTGTCACATGGCCCCAAGACTTCAACTTCTCAAATTTGCAGATAAGATTCACCATCTGAGCTCTACTGCTTGATGCCGTTTCACTTTTTCATATAAACCTTTTAATGCTTAACTGCCTGAGACATCCTTATCCAACCTCTGCAGCTTTTAAATTGGTTCACCACCCCAAGATATTGGTGTTGTCATTCTCTAGATTGACAATTGGTAAATAATGTCTATTGGTAGTAAATGTACATAGGTTTTCTCTATTAGGCTAATAAAGCTGTCAAATAAATGGAGGGATCTGCTCCTTATTTTCTCACTAGACCAGTGTTTCTCAACCAGGGTTCCTCCAGAGGTTGTTAGGGGTTCATTGAGCAATGAGCAGTTTGTGCCTCTCAGGTCAGCTTTACTGACACCAATGATCTTTTTGGCTATTTGTAAGGGTGACATTCTTCTACTGGTCAG
>NC_092860.1:137851746-137855514 GCF_032062135.1 Pyxicephalus adspersus
AATTACCTAGGTCTACTGATGAAAGTGTACCCTCTGCATTCTTGGAGAGCTTTATTAGATCAGACCCATTGCTGGGAAAGGTATACTAACTGGGTGGACATGTACTGATGTGGATATAGTACAGGTATTGCGTTGGAATGGGTGAGTATTTGTATTTAGAGATTTTAGCAGCTCTATTATTGCAACATAATAATACCATAAACATTTTTTGGCTGGAGTTCTTCCTAAATTTCTTATGATGTCTACATTATGATAGCCTTGTTGGCTTGAAATTATAGATGCGGATGGTGTCTCAGCCGGTGGAGAATCTGCTTATTAAGTCATCTTTCAAAAAAACATCAATGATGTCTTATGCTATGCTAGCAAAACTCGAGAAACCATGAAAGTGTGACTAAATGAATAATTCAGGCAGAGCTGCTGCAGCTATAGTATCACAGCACATTATGTTTACTTCCCGATATCACTGCAAACAGCTCGCTCCTAGGAGGGCCCAGAGGAGATTTGCAGATAAATGGGAGCACAGCTCTCTGCTAATGAAATAGGCAGTTCACAGAATATAGACAATTCACTCCATATAGGAAGTTAAGTGTACAAAAGGGACAAGCAGAATGGAACCAGTAATAGCTGAATGTCTTTATATACACAGCCACATAAAAGCGGAGTCTGCCAAAAAAATTTATTTTAGGCAAATTATTTACATTGCCCACTTTGTAATATAAAAACAGTATTTGCATACCACCCCAACCTTTCCAGATTCCATGGGACTTTTCTGAGATTTTAGCAGAACTTCCAGGGTCCCACAGATCTTAACAGCGTCCTGCATTTAAGCACAGAAGCACTTGATCCACTGCTTGGCAAATGCTGAGTGTAGAATTAAGGTTGTAGGGATTTCCTGCCCAACAAACATTGTATAGCCCCGACAGAAAGCAGGCAGAGGCAAACAGGAATGAGGAATGACATGGGACACAGATAACCACTAGACCAGTCCACAATAATAAAACGTATGTAGGCTCCCACCTTCCGCCAAAGTTAAATGTCTCCTAGGTAAAACACCTGCCTTACCAAACCAGACATTATGATCCCACCCCAAACCACGCTGGACACTACTGTACTTCCAAACACCTGGACTTAATTGACGTAGATCTGTTTCTGGGAACATAAATACATCTTATTTAAAAAAAACAATGCATTTGTGTATTTTTGTTATTTTTAATATTGACTTTTCCATGCTGCTTTTATAAGAGTAGTTTTACTAATAGCCTAAAAATGACCAAATTTAAGTAAAAGATTTGTCTCTGATAGAGATTTTTGAAACCAACTTCAGATTCAATGAACTTCAAAGAGGTTTTGAAAAACCCTTGACAATTTAAATCCAAGAAGATTTATTAATTCCTAGTTCTAAACAGGCTGAAAAAAACTGTCATATAAAAATGCCATTTATCCAGATGTCCTCTTTCCTTTTAGAAAGGCTTATTATTTACATAAACAGAACTGAATGTGAAATTCTGTAAGACAGAGAGTGTCTTGTAACATTCATTGTTTAAAATCTCTTTATAGTTCATTGACAAAAATCTCCATGGAAATTCCAAAGCTGTGACCTCTAGTTATTTATCAGTTCAGGGAATGGGAATCATTGAAAAAAATAAAAATGAATTTGGATTAATATTTTTTTATTTACTTGGAAAAATGGGGTTAATATTCGAGTGCTAAAGGTACCCAGGCAAAGAGCCAAATACTCACCTTGAAAATACATGGGATGGACCAATAAGACAAGGTATGCCTATTACATCAGGACCCCCCCTACCATCTCAAATTGCTTCAATAATGAATGAGAAAAAAAAAACCCTGTCAAATTGTTCCATTAATGAGAAAACAATAAGTATCCCAAATCTTGCAAATAGATTTGCTTATAGTGGCTTCTTATGATACATAGGATGATCATCACTACAAGATATTCGCTGGAAGGATTGTAACACCATTCTCTCCAGTGCAGATGCTGGGTATAAGGTAAGGTATTTTTTATACACAGGAATTTTTATTCTTTACTTTAAAGCATTGGTATCAGATTAGGGGGACGCCTGATGTAATATGTAGACCTGGCCTTTTAATGCAAGGTCCTTGGTCATGCTTTGTACATCCAAGAATTCCTCCTGTAGCCACTCTACAGAGTGCAATTAATTGGGTTATCTACAAAAGTCAAATTCTTTTCTTTATAGCAAGCATGTAAGCAATGACTCTTCTCTAAATAATCTTTATTAATTATTACTAGATACTGATATTATTCTTAGCATGTATTCATACTAATTCTTTTTATGTGCAGCTCAAAGTGTCAAAGTTCTGCATGTAATATCATTTCCATCCTTTCAAGTGAATATAAAAAGTTTTTATTAATAAAAATTGTTCCTATTGATCAAAATTAAATAATTCTCTTTCTTCTCCACTAACTTTTTTTCTTATTTTTGTTTTGTAGCATTGCAATGTTCTCCCCAGTCCTCTTTAGCCAGGCGCACCACCCGGCATTTTTCAGTAACCACCCGGCTGGTTTTGGGTTGTATTGGTACAGGGGCCACCACCCTCCTATAGCTTCTACGAACCCAGCTTTTAAAAAATACTGCATTCTGTTTAAAAAAAAATAAATAAATAAAATGAATTGCTTAAATAAATGTATATATACACATTTTGTAAATATTGCCTGTTACTACCAATTGTCCACATTTCCAAGAACAGAATTTTGTTCTTAGATTTTCTTGTTCCTAGAAATGCCTTTGGATGCTCAGTTTTTATTACAATGTTCCATTGATACTCCTCACTATTAATAATGTCTGGAGGTAAAACAAATGACAGTTACTATTTGTATACTCTTTACGTTTCAGTTACTGATGCAGCAATAACTTATTTATGATAATGAAGAAGTACATGTATTGTTTTTCTGGGAGGAACAAGTATTTTTTTTTACAATGTCCTCCTGCAAAAACAAAAAAAATCAATTATGTAATCTGTCCCGCTTTTACAATGATGCTAAAATTACATTTCTGGTACAAAGAATTACGAAGTTCTATTGCATGTACTGGAAGTCAGCAGTTTTACAGTGTAATTGTTTTAATTCCCCTGAGTGCCCTCTGCATACGGTGCAAAGAACACCGTGCAACATGCTCACTCATAATGGACCTTCGACCTTATGCAACACATGCTGCATGCAGAACACATTACGGACAGTCAATATCTATCACAGATTCCTAAATATTAATGAAGAAATCTCTTAGCAGCACTGTACCTATATCTTCCGGCATCCAGACAAGCTCAGGGAGTTGTAATCCCAGAGAGTGCTGGCAACTTGCTCCTTTATGTTGCTGCCAAACTTTGGCACCCAGAGACTACTACGGGGAACACAGCGAGTCGCTGGGAAGGTCACTGTGAATGCCGACTATTAACGTGATACAGGCTGAGCTGTCGGTTGTTGCCTCAGAGCAGATGGTTATTTGACTCCATCATCTCCCACACACAGGGACAGACATAGCCAAGTTCTCTGGGCCTGTCTCTAAAATTAGACCTCAAAGCCTTTTGAATATTCAAAAGCTCCCACACTAACATTTGGGAAATACCTGTCGCCATTGATGGGCCTATGTGTGACATGCAGCAATGACTAATTATTGGGCACTGTATAAGAGGCAGTATGTCTGTTCCAAAAATGTCAAAATTACTCTAAAATCAAGTCTAATTAAAGGACCACTATTGCACAAATGACTGTCTTTGATTGACTGTATGCTA